>NC_081411.1:766802005-766927005 GCF_030272615.1 Cryptomeria japonica
AACATCCAACAAGGCTCTCTAAATCAATTGCACTGTCCTCGTCCTCTACTACGATCACCTTGGTTAATCTTTCCTTCAACCAATCTGGAATATTTGATCTTGTCTCTTGAACTTGAATTTCTTTATGTACTATTTCTTCTTCTCTGGGAGGAGATGTCATTTCATTATCTTCATCTAAATCATAGTCTTGGAGAGATCCATCTGATGAAACATGCTGTGCCTGTCCTTCCTCCTGCCTGTCATTCTGTACCATAGACTCCATGGACTCTTCCACTCGAATTGTTCTATTCTCTGGTCTGGAAGAAGTACCTGGTGTTTGATCTTTGTTGGCACCTTGCTTTTTCTTGGAAGGCTCTTTCTTTTCTGATCTTTCCTTTCTCTTCGAACCTCTCGGATGGAGATTGCCCTCACTGGCACATCGAAGGTTACCTTCACCTGAATTCCTAGGATTAGGATTGCCTTCACTCACACTGGCTCCACCTTCGGCTGATTTCTCTTCCAAAGTGAAAGACATAGCTATGCCTTGTTCTCTCAACTTCTGATGCTGAACGTCTACCCATCTGCGAGTACAAGACAAGACTGGTGCCATCAAAGCATCTAAATCCACGACCTCAGGCTCATTCCAATTCAAACTTATTGTTTTGCTTTCTCTATCATAGGAAGACTGGATGTGCCTGCCATTGTCCTGAGCTTGGTCGGCCACTCTGTAAATCCTGCATTTCCTGATGAAATCCAAAGGCAATCTAGAATGTATCTTTCGTTTCACTTCAAGATCATCTAGGAGGTTCATCATAAAATCTTCAATTTGGTGCTCATGTTTAAATCTTCTACCGACCGTCTCCTCTAAATGTCCATGTGGATCAAAACTATTTCTCCAAGCAAAAGATGAAAAAGAATACAAGGCTAACTCCTTCTCTGCGTCATCCATGGCTAAGACATTAGGACATACCTCAACTGAATTACCCAAAATAATAGGTACCTGAACTCCATTCTGATGTCTGTGTCTGAATGCCTTCACATATGCTGCCAACTGCCTTGTTACCTCAAGTAACACAATTTTGTCTGTCGGATACCTCGGCAACATGTATGGAGGTAAAGGACATCCATGCACTCTAATGTAAGTGAACTTGGGAAACTGAATGAACCAAGCACCGTACCTCTTGATGAATTCCTGGGCATCCTGAGATAATCTATTGTGAATCCCTCCTTGCAACGTCCTTGTGATGTTCATCGTGAAAGTATCATTAACTAACTTGTAGTTTTTCCCTGGCGGATGATGCAAGTAGGCATAGGATTCACAAGCTCTGACCTCACCGGGTCCTCTTCCAATCACTCCTCTATGAGGTAGTCCTGCGTACTCAACACTCCTGATCAAAGCATAGATGACGTATGAACTCATGTGGAAGGACTTAGTAGCCCTGAGTCTCCTCAACTGTACGTCTAAGCAATGGCTAATTATCCTAGCCCAATGTATCGTACCCTTTCCTTGAACAATCACCTGGATGAAGTAAAACATCCACTTCTCAAAATAGAAGGCATGAGGTGCTCCTGTAACTCGGTTGAGCATAGTAATCAAATCTCTGTACTCCTCCTGGAAATCAATCCGGTGCGGTGTGTTCGGTACCTTGCTTAGACGGGGACGACTCTTGAGTAGCCAGTTCTTGTTGATTATGCTTAGGCAAGCATCTGGATCATCATCGTACACTGATCTGGCTCCTTCAATGCTCTTATATATCATGTCCCTGTGCTCTGGAAGATGGAAAGCTTCACTTATAGCTTCCTCTGAAAGGTACGCCAAAGTGTTTCCCTCATTGGACACAATTGTCCTGGACTGTGGATTGTAGTGACGGGCACACTCGATCATCAACTCGTGGCACTGAATAGCTGGAGGAAAACCGGCCGCCTTAATGATGCCACTCTCTATTATTCTCCGGGCGACAGGTGATGGCTTGCCAATGTAGGGGACCTCTCGAAACTTCTTCGTGCTAAAGTTCCCCAAGTTTGTATCTCCAATGTTGCTCCACTTCGACACGATCTTGGTCTCCACTTCTTCGGTCTTCTGATCTTCTTTCATGAGAGCTGAGCGATTGGTGGATGCTCCCGCCTTCGGGGTCGCCATACCTACACAACATTTCATTATGAGAACTATATTTTGCAATAAATAACATAGATTAGAGAGAGAATTTTTTAGGAAACGTCATGATAAGTCTCTAGAGTTATCATTTCCTAAAAAACAACGATGATTGAGCTAAGAGATTCAAAATTCAAAACTTCAAAATTTAAAATATGACGATCAACAAATAAAACAATAAAATCAAATCGCCATACCTCAATAGAGAGCTAGCTCTAGAATGCAAAAAGACAAAAGATCGCCTAGGCAAAATTGATGTATAAATGATCTTCAAAGTTATCTCCTCAAAAGATCAACTTCGCCACCTTTGGATTGAACGTGATCTTCAAATATCGCCTCTGGTGTGGTCTTCAAATTCGCTCAAATGAAGTATCGCACCACCTTTGATGTAATAGCGCCACCTTGGATTTGAATGGAATTCGCACCCCACACTTCGCACTTCCTTCCTTCTCCTTAATTCGCATGTAGAGGGATAAAAATAATGATGTGAAAACAATAGTTTTCACCCTCCATATATAGCGCTTGCACCTCTCCATGCCCTTAGGCCGACTTGGAGATAAAACAATTTTTTAAAATGATTTTTTAATTAAATAGCAAGGCCGACCTCCATATATGAGCGCTCCAATTCGATTTTTTATTAATTAATTAATGATTAATTAAATGCCTTTCGTTTTAATTTATAAATTTCGATTTTTTAATAAAGGCAAAATAATTAATAAATGATCAACGCCATATTAAATGCTAATTTAAATAGGATTTTCAATTTTATCGAACTTAGCATTTAAGGAAAATTTGAAATGTTTATTTGGCGCCAAAATTATGAAAACGAAAGGGACGTACCTCATCGCCCTGGTCCCTTGGAGAGGGACAAGAGCGATCCATGATTTTGTCATGTTTTCAACGTTCATCTCCTTCCTTTCCACGTTCAATATCGATCATTTTGATGGGTCCTTCGAATTTGATTGTCTTGCATGTGCGCATAAGTGCCTTTGGGTGTTCATCGCCCTGGTCCTTGCCCAAAGGACAGGAGCGATCTCCATGTTTTCACGTAGACCTCGCATTTTTGATCTTCGATCCTTCATTGTAGAGCGAATAACATCTTTGTTCGTTCCTTCTATGCTCGTTCCATTTGTTTGCACGTGGTGTTTGGACATTTAGAGGGATCATCGCCCTTGTCCCTTGGAGAGGGACAGGAGCGATCCATGTCTTTCTCCATAATCTTAGCAACTTTAAACTTCAATCTTCGTTGTGATGTCTTCCAAACGCCGTCCTTTACCTTGTTCATCCTCGCCTTGCCTTGACTGTGAAGGATTATGAGTGCTTTTGATGGGATCGCCTTGGTCCTTGTCCAAAGGACAGGAGCGATGTGAGCTTTTTAGCATGTTTGACGATGTTTGGACGTTCAAGACTCTTGCATGTGATCTTCAAACGATGTCTCGAACCTTGTATGATCTTGTGGAGTATTTGACTTGGCATGAACTCGAAACAAAACGAAGAGTCCAAGGCAAATCGCCCTGGTCCCTTGGAGAGGGACAGGAGCGATATGGTCCCTATGTACATCTTGGTGATCATTTTACGTTCAAAATCTTTGTGTATCACCTTCAAAAGGCACCATGGACCCTCTAAGACCTTGCAAACCCTTGATCTTACGTAAATCTTGCATGAAATGGCCAATATATCCAACATCGCCCTGGTCCCTTCCTGAGGGACAGGAGCGAACTAGGTCTTAGGGTGCAAATTTCTACATTGTGATGACCTTTAAGTGCTTGTGCTCGATGAAGATGCCTTAAGATGTTCTTGCCACCCTTCGTCTTGACTTAGATCGATTTCAAACTTAAGTAAAAGGCAATATAACCATTGTATCGCCCTGGTCCCTTGGAGAGGGACAGGAGCGATCCATCTCTTGTGGCCTTCATTTCATTTTGTCAGGTTCCAAATTTATATTCAACGGATTCGTCATGCTCTACTCCATTCATCCATGCCTTGATATCGTCTGCAACTTGGCAAGAAAATTAATTATAACAAAAATCGCTCTGGTCCCTTCCTGAGGGATAGGAGCGAACTAGGCATTTTGGGACCCTTGTGGACGTTTAAAAATCTTCAATTTGTATTCAATGAGTTCATCTCACGCTCTTCCTTGCCTTTGGACGTAAACTTGTCTTGATTTTTGCCTGGATTTTGCTCAATGAAGGACATCGCTCTGGTCCCTGGGAGAGGGACGGGAGCTATAAGGTACTTCGCCCTGGTCCCTTGGAGAGGGACAGGAGCGAACTTTGCATTCTGGACCATTCTCCTTTGTGTTAGCACTTCAAATTATATTCATTTGGTAAAGCATCTTCCTTTGGACCTCTTCAAATCATCAAGTCGTCGAAATTTGACAAGGACAAGGCAAAATTTGGTTTGTAGCTCCGGTCCTTCACTGAGGGACAGGAGCGATTTTCCTCCTGGAGGCGTTTCGGTGCTCATGAAAATCTTCAATTTATATTTAATGGAAAGATCTCGCCGTTCTCCATCACTTCCAATTTGAAATTCGTCTTGACTCTGCAGGAATAGTGAGATATTTGAAAATGAGCTCCCGTCCTTCACTGAGGGACAGGAGCGATTTTGCTCCTACAGGCCAAAATAACATGATTTTTCACATTTTAACACTTCACAAGGCAAAAACAAATCATTTCCAATGCCCAGGATCAAAAATCAAAAAAGTCAAAATTTAGTCAAAATATTCAATCGGACAAAAATTCACACTTCACTCTCAACACTTAGACAAATTTAAGCTCTGCATCAACATTCCAATTGAACATTAGACCATTCTGGCGAATTCATTGCATTCAAAATTTGCATCCTAGAAAAGGAAGCTCAAAAGCTCTCAAAAAACGACTGGATTTTGGCCTGAAAAGACAAAAATAAAAACCCTAAGGCTTGACCCTAAATCCAGACAACTAACTGACTGACAAAATCCTAAAAACGAAAGCGAAAACGAACAAAAAACAAGCAAAAGAGAGGGGGTCCCCATTTGTGATGGGGCGATGTGTGAAATGGTCACAACAAAACCCTGCATCTCCAACTGATTGCAAGAAAGTGTCGCCTGTTTCTATTTCATATTCATTATGTATCTCAGCCTTGCCATTAAGGAATGATTCAGTTGACATGCTTTCAAAGGACTGCGTGTTCTGCAAGTTCCCCTCTAAATTTGGACTCTTTTCAAATTTACCAATGTCAAGAAGTGGTTCCATTTTTCTAAAAGAAGACAGTACAGAATCACGAACCTTAACATTTTCAGTTCCAAAAACTATTTTCAAAGCAGATTCTACGCCTTTAGCCAATTGAATATCTGAAAGAAAAGGTATTTTCCATCCACTCTTTTGCTGCATTTATTTTTTCAAAATCTTTATAGTTGATCTTTAAATAGATCAGACCTCCACCGCCTATTCCTTCCAGTTCCACCTGAATCTCGTGCTTGTTTCCATTACACAGTGGTTCCAACTTTATGCCTACATTTCCCATGCGTTTGTGTGGGGGGACAAGATTTGCATCCCAAACTGCAATCTGCAAATATTTTGTGGATGGATCTTTCACAGCTCTTTTGTCGCCCATACAGTTTTGCTCTTCACAACACAATCACCAATTTGCATGACCACATAGGGAT
This sequence comes from Cryptomeria japonica, assembly GCF_030272615.1. Classification (NCBI taxonomy): domain Eukaryota; kingdom Viridiplantae; phylum Streptophyta; class Pinopsida; order Cupressales; family Cupressaceae; genus Cryptomeria; species Cryptomeria japonica. The sequence continues at coordinate 766,807,783 of NC_081411.1, forward strand.
CGCTTGTTCCAGCTGATTCAAGCACATCCTTGTCTGAAACATGACCACTGTGTACTCCTTTGATAACTTTACTGCTGTGTGCATCTTTGAATGACTGTTTGGACTGAAAATGGTGAAAAACAAACACTAGAAACCATCCTTTTGTCATCTGCCATTCAATGCTGTGCATTAAAATTAGATATTTTATGAAAACTGTAGCTGCCATTTAAACATTATTCTCTTAAAATCTGCATATTATTTCCAAGGACGCAGCTGTCTTGAATTTGTTGAAATGTCTGATCAATCACGCCTTTTCCAGCTTATCATAAAAAATCTTTTAGGCTTGATGCATAAAATGTCGTCTTGTTGATCATTTGTAGATATTTGCACATCTTATTCCTGTTCTAAAAAAGAAGTCTCATCATGCATATTGGCTGATAATGTGATTGCATACTTGCGTTTTTGTTACTCTTCTTCCTTTTATCACCAGCCCTGACATGATTTGATTGTATGAAACCTTGCCATTCCTCACATGAGCTGGGCTCAACCCTTGTGGGAGCCGCATTCATCTCCACTCATCTCAGTGAACTTTATGACCAGCAAGCTGTCCTTTTTCCTTTTCCTGCACATGAAACAAACCTGTTAACAAAAAATGCATATGTATGGTGACTTTCCTTTGATCTGATTTTTTTTTTTTGCCTTTCGAGATTCCTTTGTGATGCAAGTTATATGCATTTGATGCATGTAGGGATCATATATATATATGCGTGCATTAGTACATATGTCAGAAATGCAGCCAGCTATTGCTTAGAACAAAATGTTCTAACACATTGTTTGTTTCAACTTTTTGCAGATATCAGAAGGAAAGCATCAACGGACCAGGGTGGAGCAGCAAGACAAAGGCGACGATGAGCGTACCTCAACTGTTCCAGTCATTCAGGCAATGACTGGTTCCATTCTTGACATGCCTTTCCTCATTTTTTCCTTTGTACTTGTGCATACATATATGTATATTTCCTTTCTGCACTGGATGCACGTAGCTAGTCCCACGGCTCTTTGTGTGGGACGCATGTTTGAATATGAATAAAATACTTCTCTTTTGCAATGAGATGTTTCTCTCTTTGTTGTTACAGACTAGAAGTACTTAGAAACACCATCTTTAAACACAAAAAAAATAGAGGATTAGTAAACACTAGCTTTCCTTTGTTCATGCTAGCATCTCTCAACCTATTTTTCAGCCAGGAGCGAAAAATAGGTAACATTTTTGGCGACATCTGCTATATGTTTGCCTGCTAAACATCTTGACCAGCTGCCTTGAAAATTCATTGGGCACAGAGTCACTTGCAACCTTTGTGAAAACTGGAAAAATGCATCATAATACTGCAAAACTCTCTCCCTTTCCCCCTCTGAACCTGTCATAGCCTATTGAGTATAGGTGTGGGGTTCATGGTAGCGGTCTTGACAGACTGCTATCATGAATTCTACATGTGTATTTGATAGATTAGGACGGGTCAACGACAAAGTACCTCTGAAAACACTCTCTTGCATTACTGAAACTCAGATCTAAGCTGAAACCTCACCAAAAGCATCCTTAAAAGACTGCTGTGAGCTGTCCCAGCTTTATGAGGTGGATATGTATGATGTGTGGCAGTGGAATGTATTCACTGCTTCATATGGTAGGTATCATCTTCATCAAACTGTGGCAGCTTACAGTAGCCTTTCCTCCGCAAAACTGAAACAACTAACATCTAACTGCGCACGAAGCGCTTAGGGAAAACTAGACAGCAACTAACTAACCGTGCAGCAGCACTTATTCAACATCCAAAACCTACTCTATTATATACAAGCTGCGATCATACCTCAAAAGCAATGCTTGAGGTGAATCCCGTTGACCGGGATTGGCTCCACGTTACCGTCCATCTTGGAGAGCTGGAAAGCGTTGTGCTGCCTACATTCAGAAATAATGTAAGGCCCGCTCCAAAATGCATCGAACTTGGAATGCTTTCCAGGCTTGCTTTTGAGGGTGTCCCATTTCAGCACCACATCTCCTTCCTGGAAGCTTCTTGGAGACGCTCTTCTGTCAAATGATCGCTTCATCTGAGCCTGATGCTGCTCTATTTTATTCAAAGCGTCCTTTCTAGTCTCTTCTAGCTCAAACAATTGAGCTAATCTCACTGTAAGGGGGCCCTCCTCCAGTGAGTCCAACTGATTTGCAGGTCTAGTGCTGGAAGCTCGGATGAAATAGGGAGCCTTGCTTCCTTATCGTAGACCAGCATAAAAGGTGATTGTCCTGTGGACCTTTTTGGGGTGATCCTATCAGCCCATAAGGCTGATTTTAACTGAGTATGCCAAACCCGTTGGTTGCCTTCCATGGTCTTCTTAATGATCCTAATCAGATTTTTATTAGTCGATTCTGCTTGGCCATTGCCTTGCGGATAATAGTTGGAAGATGTATTTAGGTAGATCCCTTTCTTGACAGCCCAATCGGAGATTTTAAGACCAACAAAAGCAAGCTCATTATCTGAAATTATGGACTCCGGTACCCCAAATCTGGCAACCAGATCTTCGTAGAAATTTAGGACAGCGGTCTCGTTTGCCTCTTTAAGTGCCACTGCTTCAGTCCACTTGGTGAAGTAGTCAGTGGCTGTAACTATCCACTTATGGCCAGCGCTGGATGCAGGGTTTATCACTCCAATAAAGTCCAAACCCCACCTCATGAAAGGCTGTTCCACCTGAATTGGCTGCAAAGGCAAAGCTGCCAATCCCATCTTGCCAGCAAACATGGCACATTCTTTGCACTTTCTGACCCATACGTGTGCATCTCTGAATAATGTGGGCCAATAATAGCCACCCTTCATCACCTTAAGAGCTGTTGCTCTCGGTGAAAAATGGCCCCCAACTGATCCCTCATGAAAATCATGCAGCAGCTTACTTATTTGGTCAGGCCCAACGCATCTCAGCAACACACCATTAAAATCTTTACGAAACAAGATGCCATTAAGGAGTGCATAAGGTACAGACTGCAGTCTGAAATACCTTCTTTTAGCTCTGTCCAGCAACTCAGGACACTCACCAGTTTGCAGAAAATGAGTCATTTCCTGCACCCAATCAGCAGTAGGAGTCCCAACCTCTGCTTGCTCGTCACCTCGCAGTGTTAGAACAGCTTCCTGTTCATACTTTGGCGAACTAGAAATGCCATCAGCAAGCTGTTCGCATAAGCCTTTGCCTCTGACCAGCTTGGTAACCTGAATTTTGACGTCATACTCCATGACCTTGGTTACCCAACCAGCCCTCTTGTCATTGAGATCCCTGCTCAATAGAAACTCCTTTACGCTTGGGTGAGCAACCATTAAATTAATGCTATTGTTAGATAGCATGTGTTTGAATTTCTTCAAACTCCTGATAACAGCCAGCACATGTTTTTCCACAAAAGTGTACCTTAGCTCGTAGTCCTTCAATGCTTGACTGAAGAAGGCTAATGGCTGTTCCGAGCCTTCATCGTTCTGCTGTACCAGCATAGCTGAGATAGAATCTACATTCCCATAGGCATACAAAGTGAAATCCTTAGAAAAATCAGGATTTAGAAGTGTAGGGGCAGCGGCTAACGCTTCTTTAATCAGCTGAAAACTTCTCTTGCCCTCTTTGGTCCAGCTATAAGACACATTCTTTCTCAACATAGCAATTAAAGGGTTTAGCAAATCTGCAATATCAGGGATAAATCTCCTGACAAAATTAATTCTCCCTATGAAGCTCTGCAGACCTTTCTTATGAGCTGGTAAAGGAAGGGCCAAGATGGCACTTATCCTCTCAGGATCAATGGTAATACCGTGCTTGGATACCACGTACCCAAGCAATTTGCCCTCATGGACAGCAAATATACACTTTTTTGGATTAAGAGATATCCCAAACTGTCTGCATCTTTCGAAGATCGGCCTCAAATGGTCTAGATGATCCTTTGCTTCTTTTGAGAACACTGTGATATCATCTAGATAGACCAGCACTATTTTATACATCAAACCTTGAAACGCCATATCCATGGCATGCTAGAAAGTTGCCCCTGCATTGGACAACCCAAAAGGCATCTTCTTATAGGCCATAGTGCCCCATTTAGTAGTAAAAGCTGTCTTGTACTGGTCCTCCTCTTTGACTAAAATTTGGTTATAACCGGAAAAACCATCTAACAGAGAAAACATCTCAGAACCTGAAACTACTTGCAAAATCTGCTCCATAGAAGGTAAAGGATAATGGTCTTTCAGTGAGGCTCGATTAAGGTCTCTAAAATCCACACAGAGCCTGATTTCACCATTCCTCTTCCTTACCGGAACTAAGTTTGAAACCCACGAAGTATGCTTGATGGGAAAAACTATGGCACTCTCAATCAACTTGTCTAATTCCCTTTTCATCAGGGGCTCCAATTTGGGATTTATTGGCCTCTGTTTTTGTCTCACTGGTTTGGAATTAGGCTCGAGTTCTATTGTATGTTGTGCAAGCTCAGGGTCAAATCCCCTCAAATCAGAATATTGCCAAGCAAATATATCATTAAATTCTTGACAGAGGGATATAAAAGCTTCTTCTTTTCCTTTGGTATGAAATTTGCCAAGTTTAAGAAGCCTACCTCTCGAAATCTCAACCTCTTCATAGTGGCTCTGATCAATCTGAATGCTGGACCTTTCTTTCCTAACTTGGTCATCAGAATTGAAGATGGATTCCAAGGAGACCAATCCCTTGGGTAACTTATTACCTTTCAGCTGGATGATCTGGTCACCATACTGGTGTTGTAGTTTCTTCTGGTTAGTATGAGAGAACTCAGCTTCCTCTCTTAGGAAATTCACAATCTGCTGGTCGCTTTCAAAAACCTGCCAATGTATATCATTATCTGGTACAGCAGGCCTAATAACAATCTTCACATGCTGATGACTACCATTGCTACCAATTTCCTTGGGAATATCAAATTCTGCCCCTATGGCTGCTAATCTGTCAGCACACTTATTCTGATTTCTGGGTATGGATATCAGATTGAAGGCATCAAATCCTTCTAAGAGGTCCCACACCCTATGCTTATAAGACTTAAGCAAATCATTCTTTGTAAGACAAATATTCCTTACCTAATTAGCAACTAACTCGCTGTCCCCAGAAACTTTCAGACAGTTAATACCTCTCTGTCTTGCCCATTCCAAACCGTGGATAAGAGCCTCGTATTCAGCAACATTATTAGTACAGCTGAAACAAAATCTGAAAGCTGAATAGTATCTCTCACCTCTTGGGGAAACAAGCATGCATCCACCACCGGTACCAACTTTGTTCCTTGAGCCATCAAAAAAAAGCTCCCACAGCTCACAATCTTGCTGATTACCGTGTTGTTCTGGATTTTTTTCTATATCAGGTATGAAAGGATCAGCCTCAAGTATCACAAAAACACCAAAATCAGTCTCTTCATGTTGTTCACATGGAACAGCAGTGTGGGTCTGAGCTGCCCACTCATCAAGAAGGATATCAGGTATACTTTCTGTAGATGTATTGCCTTCTTGAACTGCAGATTCCTCCTCATATTCACTTGCGATCAAATTGGCATTAAGGGGGGGCGGATTGTAAGGTTCTATATGATCCTTGGCTATAGGTTCCGACCTTACAGTGACTTTTGTGCCATACCTGGTCCTAAACAGCATATGGGACCAATCTGAAGATAAGTAACCTCCTATTTTTGCAGTAAAATCTCTTGATAAGCATATAGCGAAATAAGGAGGCAATTCTATAACGTAAATATCTTGTGGAATAGAGAAATTTGGGCAAGCATGAAGGGTTAAACTCAGGTTTTTAATAACTCCTACTGTGCTAACAGCAGTCTCGTCTAATTGGACAACTCATTTTTCTAAAGGCTCGTATTTGATCCCCAACCTATCTAAAATCTACTTGGGCATGACCAAACTGCTAGCACCCGAGTCTATCATGCAGTTATGTACTAATTGATTTCCAATGATTAAGGACACATAAAAGGGTGGGGGTTTAACCTTTGAAGCTTCTTTCTCTTTATCATTTGTAGTAGCATTGGTCAACACAGCCTTGGGTTTATCTTCCTTAAGTTCTTCAAATATATCTAAATTTGACAAGGCTGATTGGAGTAAGTCCCTTTGGCCGGGGATACACAAGGAATCCCACATAGTCATGGATACGCTTGCTTTCTTCATATGATCAAGAATATTGAAAGACGCACTTGACTTTGCTTGCATTTTAGGGGCAGCAACCTCACCTTGAGCAGCAGCTGTTTGGACTGATGGATTAGGTTGCTTCTTGCCTACCAAGGGCTGACTTGTTGGCGATTGCCTGACATTTTCAGTGGTTGATGGGATAGCAGCATTCTGATCTAAGTTCGGCAGCTGATGTGTCAAGGTTTGATTATTATCTAATTGCTTCCCTCCTTCTATGGCTCTCTTCTTGGACCTTGTATAGACCAAAGCTGCTGGATCAGCTTGGTTAATCCCACAAAATTCTCCTCCTTGCCAATTTAGAAGAGCTGTCTCAGGTTGCTGATCCCCTTGCTGCTGGATAGAATCTTCATGGGGCGTATCCAATTGCCCACTTGAATTATTTTGGACCATCAAGGCCTGGTTAATCACCCCATTTGCACAAGTGCTTTGGTTATGGGGCAAATTGCAGGGAAAACACCAGTCAAAGTCCTGTGCCAAATTGTTTTGAATGGGCATGAGCTCCTTTGAAGAGCTGGCAGCATTGGGGCTATAAGCTTGATAAGGCCTTGGCACGTAGGCTTGTCTTGGGCCTTGATTATTTGGCTGATAAGGTGGTCTGTTTGACTGATTTTGCTGATAATTAGACTGGAATGGAGGCTGGTAAGGCCTGAAACCTTGATTTTGCTGCCTCTTCAAGTTTACTATTTCGCTGCCAAATGTTTGCAGCAGTCCCTTGATCTCCTGTAACTCACTTGAGTGTGCCGGAAAGTTATTCTCTGGTCTAACAGACTGAGAACTTGGTGCTGGTAAGGCTGGTGCAGCTGGGATGATAGCTATAGGAGGTATTTGCATTGCTATCGGTGGCTGGATGGTAGGAAAAATTGGCAGAGCCGGCCTTGGGGCAATTTTACCAGCCTGTATAAGGCTGTTCTCTTCTCTAATGGCTATAGAATAGGCCTGAGGCAATGAAGTGCCTCCCATCGATTGCACCATCACTGAGATATCACTATTCAAAGCTCTTAAATAGTATAAGAAGGCGTGGTCAGCTGTGGGTCTTACCGTTTGCGGGATTCTATCCCAAGTTTTCTGGAAACGGTGGCTGAAATCTGACATGACTTCGTGGGGAGCCCTCTTTATTGTTGACAGCTGCTCCATTAGCGACAAATGGTCTGATTTGTCCTCAAAGAAACTGCATAATTGGTCACCCAACTGGTCCCATGTCGCAATAGAATTAATAGGAAGGCCTCTGAACCATTGCAAGGCTTTACCCTTGAAAGATGCTGCAAGCAATCTGACTGCAACATTCTCCTCTGTCACATGGTGAACAGCGCATAAGTTTGCAACATCTTTTATGTGTTCAGCTGGGGTAATTTGATCTTCACCATGAAAATATGGTAAGCTTTTCAAAGCAGCCACGGGAATATCATCATGTTGTGTTAAATTCAGTGGGCTGCCCTGGTTAAATGCAACAAATGGCTGATTTCTGCCTGCTGGAATCATGATTACTGGGATTATTTGTGACACAGTATGAGCCCTCACAGCAGGGGGAGTAGACTTGGCTCTCCTGGAATAAACACGACTCTCTTTCTGTTTCTCAACTACCCTCCCTCTTCTTCTAGGAGGGGATAACTGCAAAAATTCGAAGGATGAAGAATTACTCCTGGTTTGTATCCTTCTCATAAGCAAAAGTGCACTGGCTTTACTAAACCAAAAATCAGAGTCGCCAGGTATGTTGTAAGAATGTCTCTGAAAGACTAAAATTACTGCTGTACACACCAAACAGCACCATAAAACATCTTATAAGGGCTGAAAAATTGTGCTCTCAGTCCCACCGAACGTGCCAAAAATTGTTATCACTTCAACCTGCACCCCTGTTTGCTAAGCTATCAACCCAGCAGGCTTGTGACACATGGGAACCCTCCTAGGCCTGTGGGTTGCCTAAAAAAAATGGAGTGAACCTCCAAAGTAAGCTGGTTCTTTTCAGATTCTGCACCTAAACTAACAATTTCTTCAGGGAAAAGAGTAAGGAGGAGAAAATGTAAAACTAAAATTTGAATATAAGGTGATTGCACCAGATGGTATTTTTGAAATCTAACTAAAGCAAAAGACACACAGTACAACAGTGATAATAAACCCTTTTTTACACTAACCAACAACCCATGACCCTTGCATCAATGCTTCATAAGCAGGCTGGATAATCACAGTCCTAAGAGGGAAAAATCCTTTTCACAACCTAAGACTATTAATCATTAAAACACAGCTTATGACCTGCAAGTAGTATATATGTTTCTGCATAAGGCATTAAAAGGAAATGTAAATTTTAAGGGGGCAAAAGCCAACCACCAAAGAACTGACTAACCCTGAAGATGCAATAACAGAGAAAGATGAGAAGTAGAGGGTTAAACCAAGCTATTATCCTTGCCAAACAGGTATCACCAAGCTTTATAACTCCTGAAAATGTGTTACAAAGACATCCCTTCCTGCAGAGAGAACTAAAAAATTACAGTCTGCTCCAAGATGAATGAATCAGAACCCTTACAAAAATGAAGGCTCCCAGTATATATGCCTTTTTCCAAAGTTATCAAGAAGACTCCACCTCCTCATTTTAGGTCGAGCAAACTTAAAAAACCTACTTTTTGGGCCTCAAAAATATCTGAAAAGGGATAAACCTGAGCCAAAAGGTTAAGTCATCCATTCTGCAACCATAAAACCTCATAAATGCAACATAAATGACCCTGAAATGCCTCTGACAGGCCTGCAAGCCCTCATAAATGCAAAAAATATCCCTCCCTGATCTCCAAACAAAACATCTAATAAAGTGATTTTTTAAAAAAATTTATTATTATCTGGTCAGACATTTGTTTGACTTTATTTTCATTTATATTTATAGGTCTTAATAATATAAAAATAATAGAATCGTTTTATTTAAAGTGACAAATAAATAAATCACTTAAATAAGACAATTTTATTATTTTTATTTATTAAATAATAAAATGTAATTAAAAAAATATATTTAATAAAAGTGTTGATTCACACTTTAATAAATAAAATCTTTTTATTATATTTTATTAATTTTTAAATATAAAATAAAAATAAAATCAAACCTATGTTTGATCAAATAATAATAAAAAAAATTTTAAAAGAAAAACTTTAAAAAACAACATTTGTTTACATCTCTTTGAGGGCGTATTTTTTGAGTTTTAAAAGTTATCTTGCTAAGAAATTGCAAGGGGGGGGGCACTAAGTGATATAAGATCACTTAGGAAGCAAAAGATTTTACAAAATTTAAAAGTGATCAAAATCACTAGGAGACATGGCGAACTCTATCATGTGGCCTCCATGCATAATGCGTGGCATGGAAAAGAAGGGAATATAAATGATTTTGTATGAAGACATTTTAAGGGAAACATAACCCTAAAATCTTCATTTGCCATTCAACCTTCTCTGGCACAGTTATCAACTTATCTAGAAGCTCTTTGGGTTCTATTCATATTAAGACTACGGACAAGGACTTGGGATATTAAACTAGTAGTTAGCATTGGGTAGCAGGACAATGACAATGTGTTTGTCTAGGATATGGCAAAGGAAGTTGACCTCGCTGAGGATGTTGTAAATGAAGTATTAATAAATAGATGCTCCAAACAAGATTGATGCAGACTCGATGAAGCCCAAACCCAATAAAAAATCGACTGGAGAGATAGGAATAAATGCTCATTGTGTGTTAAAATATTTGTGAGTAACACTATCTCATAATTTGGGTTGTCTTCAAGAGCTAGACTCAACGTTTACAGCTTGATGCATGCCTTGTGATTTACTTGTAGCTTGGTCAATAATGAAAATTAGAAAATTTTGTTTTAATATTTGTCTACATTTTACTTCTACCAAATTGGATGTTGTAGATGACACTATTATGCTATACACACTTACCATTGGCATCCAAACCTCGATACACAAGATGGACTAGTCAATGGTGCTAATGGCATTTTCCAATTACATACAATTGAGCAACAAGATATTGTTTGGATTCAATTCAATGACCCTACAATTGGGAAATTGCATCGCCAAAGAATGCAAAGTCTATCCAAAAATTGTATTTTTCCTTTCTGGACACCAATAATGAGAATTGCTAGAAGAGTCAAAACAGGTACAAAAATAGTCACTCAAACACAATTCCCTTTCCAATTAGCATGTGCACGAACAATCCACAGAGCACAGGGCTTGACAATGGACGCACTTGCTTTTGACCCTTCTAAAGTCTATCAACATGGTCTTGTCTACACTGCTTTGTCACATGTAAGAAACATCGAGTCATTGTACCTAATGCACCAATTGCAACACTCAAATTTCAAAGTATGTCAAAAAGTGGACAACGAAATGCAACGTCTTCGAACTTCAGCACAATGGAAACTCCAATACAGCCTTTCTTCAATACCATCAAACCAGTTCATTATATGCTCTTTGAATACACGTAGCTTTGAATTGCACGCACAAGAAATAGCCCATGACTATGATCTGCTTGCAGCAACTGTGCTTTGCTTTCAAGAAACAAAAGATAGGACTCTTGAACATCTTAAACTGCTCAATGCAAAATTCAGATGCTAGCCTTCGCTAGTTATTCATGACCTACTAACATGTTGCACGAAAACAACCACATTGCAAAAAACTGAAACTTTTGCAACAAAGCATCTAGAATCAATAACAGCTGACCTTTTGCACCTTGGTATTCCTCTACTCATCACAAATCTGCATTTAACACCAACTGCACCCATTGCTGATCTATTCAACCTAGTACAGATCATCATCAAACACACTGCCACCCAATTCCAAATTAATTATTGCTGGAGACTTCAACATTAACATGCTACATTCCACAAAGACACAAACAACGCTCCTTGAATTTATGCAACATCACAGACTTTCATTGGTTATTGACAAGCCAACAACACACGTAAGCAGTATGTTGGATCATTTTTGGATACATAATATCGATATTGCTCTTGTAAACCTCACTGTACTAGATACATACTGGACAGACCACTTTGCAATATCACTACCTCCATTTATAGTCACCGCAAGTCCAATTTAGGTAGCTCCATTTACTGTGCAATGCATTTGCATAAAGTTGATTCAATCTACACTTAGTTTTGAAAAAATATATATAGTTGCAGTTGATTCTGGTACTGGGCAATTGTTTTTCATAAACTTAATTGATTTAATCTCCACTTAGTTTTGAAAAAATATATATAGTTGCAATTGATTCTGGTCTAGTTTTTGGCATAGAATTAAATTCATATGACATTTATTTATCCATTTAAAAATGAATAAAAATACAAGAATTAGAATAAATTTATTTTACTAGTTATTGTTATTGTCTAACCTGATTGTTGTTTTGCATAATAATCTTGAGATGCTCCAAAAGTATTCCCATTGCTAGTGCACCACGACTCAATTCCATTAAATAATTGATATTGCTAAGAAATTTACTCTTTCAATGATTGCAGAGCTCATGTACAAGTCTTCAAACACATACAAATCAGGCTACTATGCTGCAGTTATTTACCTAGAACTCATTCACACTACAATAATCAACAATGCATTGTACGCCTACACCACAAGACTTAACAGTTTATTCTACATAATCTTTTCCATGTTATCTAAATTGCCCACCTTTTCCCTTTTCTTCTTTACAGCTGGCAATAATTCTATCAATTTTAGACTTATCTAAGTCATGCTCTATTCTCAGTTTATGATTAAATTGTTTATCTAATAAAATTTAAATCTTGTTGCATTGCCATTAAAAATTATCTAAATATTTTTGCATTGTCATGGTTCTTTAAACTACCAGTATGTATGCTTGAGGCTTCTGCTAGCTCTACAATGTGTTTTGCAACAGCATTACGCCCCAGGGAAGATATAATCCATGTCCTTAATGTTCTAGCAATTAGCATGGCTTCGGTTGTTAACTAGAACCACATTTGCTAAAAATTGTAACTGATGGCCTTTTGCCTTCTCTTCTCTAAAATTCTCTCCATACACTAACTTTATAGACTTCAACTTCTTTGTTAGCAATGGCATCTTGCAAAACATGACTATCACTCTGTTTTGGGTATTCTACATTTATTTTAGTATCTTGTTTTCTAGACTTTTTAAGGTATAGGAAGAGAACAGTTCACATGGGGAATAGTCCCATTATCCAACTGAACCTCCTCAAATTTCAATTGCAACATTCCATGTGTTCACAGTAAATTTTGAATAGACCAGATTTGTTAATTCTCTATAAACTCTAGTTCCTCACAAACATCATCTAATTGAAAAAAAAAACCTTTAAATCTATTTTATTTTGTTGAGGCTTTCATCCAAAGAGGGTATTTTACTGTTACGCCAGATGAGAGGTCAAAGAAGCAACCATATCCAATGCTATAGACATAAGAATATACCAAATCTGCCTAATTTTGACTAGACACAGTTTGAGATAGCAGAGGAAAGCCATAATATCAAGCTTGTCTGCTCAAAATATTGAGCTAGTGCTTGCCTTTTAAATTCCTTCAAAAACTACCATTTATCTGTCATCAGTAGTAACCTCTGTCATGTAGTGCTCTCTTTACTTATGAACCCCCATGTTAATGTTTGTGCATATGATGAGTTCCTTATGTTTTCCTTATTACCCTGTACTTGAATATGCTTCAAGTCGTAAATTGACAGACAAATAAGATGTTTTTCTTTTGGTAGCATGCTCCTTGAGTTGATTACTGGTCTTAGGGTAGTAGATTCACCTGCATCATTTACTAAAGGAAGTCTAATGGATTGGGTTAGTACCATAGCTGTGATTATAATGTATAATGTGATACTATTACTGACAAAAATCTTATGCCAATTTATCAAATATCCATGGTTTAAAACTGATACGAGGATTTATCATTGTGCAGGCTCAACCCACCCTTACTCAAGCACTTGAAGATGGCAATGTTGATGAACTTGTTGATCGCCAATTGCAGAACTAAAATTCAAATAAGATGATGCAACTGGTTGCATGTGCAGCCTCTTCTGTTCAATATTTTGCAAGAAGACACCCTCGTATGGCACAGGTATGTTGTCTACTTCTAGTGAGATATATTTGTCAAGCTTTGAATTATATTGTGTGTACAACATGCTTCTCTTTCAATACGATTGTTTTGAGTGCCTGGACTGAAAGTAGCCATGTTCTCCAGATAGCTCGAGCCTTGGAAGGTGATGTTTCTCTTCATGATCTAAATGAGGGAGTGAAGCTAGGGCATAGTACTGTGTGTGGATCATATGGAAACACGAACTATGATTCCAGCCAATATCTTTTTAAAGCTTTTCATTAGTTTGGCTTATTCTGTAAAATTTTAAGCAAAGCATTGCAATTGAATGTTTAAAATTTCCTAGACCACAAGCATGAATGTTTGATAGTCTCAGAAAATTGTGACAAAAAATTATATCAAACCTCTTTTTTGGCATTGTGTTTGGTTAAATTCAGCTTGTATATTTTCCTTTCTGAATAGATGCACTCAATTTCCCCTATTATATTCTGGCATTGGTTTCTATTGCAGAGTTATGAATCAGAATTGATTACAGATATAAATATATAAGTATTTGCCTCTTATCACTTTTAGACTTAAAACAGAGAGGACAATGGAGGCTTTTACTGGAATTTGTCTTCCTTCAAATGGTCTGCTTGTTAGAATGTCACACTTGATTCTCAAACGTTTCAAAGATTATGGGAAATTCTACCTACATAAATTTTGCATCAATCTTAAATGCATAAGTAACTTGATCAAGCAGGCCATCCAATCAACATCATGACTGCCTGAGTCATAATCCCACTTAGTAATAGGACTAGCTATACGTAAGCTTTTGTTTCTACTTCTTGCAACTACATGTATTAGACTGTCATAAGAATAGGGCAGGTTTGCTGATAATTTTTTAAAGTCATGAGCAAATAACAGTCCATCTTTTTATTTCCAAACCTCCACATACAAGCACATCAAGATCAAGGTGAAGACAGTCGTATGAAGCTTCTACAAGACAAAGAGAGTCCAATCAAAGATATACACAGATAAATGATAGTCAAAGGCAACCATTAAAGATGGAAGGACAGCCTATGGCAAGCACTGAGTCAACCTATTCAAGGACAACAATAGCACAAAACATTCTAGTCCACAAAGCACATATATCACTATAAAAAAAGCATCCTTTGAGCACACAATGACATAACCCTACCCAAAACAAAGAGAGCAGCACCGATATCAAAAGAACGAAGAATTGAACAATGTTCATTGTTGTTGCATTTTTAAACACAGCATTAATATGTAGTCAATATTGTGTCAAAGGACATGTGATCAAGAATGGATCATCTTCACAGTGAAATGATAAGGATACAGAGCAATATTTTGTCCCAAACATAACAGAGGAAAATCATAGCAGTAATGTGATTTGTTATATACTTGAAGGCTACATGTATTATGGAAAATTGTATTTGTTGAAGCAGAGTTGTTGCAACAATCTCCTCATGATTTCACGAAGCAGTAGCAGCACAAAGAACATACCATCCAAAAGAATCAAGTCAATAAATAAAGAGAAAGTTGCAACCCTCAAAGTCTGAAAAATCTCAAGCAAAGGATAGAAGGACCAACTTCAAGGCATATATGGCTATCAAGTCAGTCCAAGGATATTAAACGAGCATGAATACTATTGTCCTCATTTTTGTTTCCAAAAATGAAGGACCATTACATAAGATTTTTCTGAAAAAATGAAAATTTTTACTCTATGGCATGCTTCCTGAGGCAGAATTTCGACTAATCCTTGGACTGGCTTAATCCTCAGTCCATCCTCGAACTACGTTTCGAATTTAGTCAAATTCTGGGTTCGTTTTCTATGTCTTTCCTTCAATTTCGGGTTTTAAAATCCCGACTGCAGGTGGAGAATTTTCTTCAAACTGCAAGTTTTAATGATGTCCATTGTTTTGGTCTTTGTAGGGGAATTTTTAGCTTATTACATGTGCACTTTTATTAAAAGGTGAATACTTGTAATTTGTTTTAAATTTCCCCTTTGTTGTTTTTATTATTTTTATTGTTTTTTGTAGTTTTTAGTTAAAATAGGGATTTTTTTGGCTAAATTACAAATAAACTTGTAGTTCTCTCCAAAAGCCCCTACTTTAATGGTTTTTACATGTAATAGGGATTTTAAAACCCTATTACATGTGTGCAAGTAAGTTATAACTTGTTGTAGGGGTTTTATTTCCAATTTACAAGTGAGTAAAACTCGCATCTCTCTCCAAAAATCCTGATTTTGCCTTGGAAGTGAAAAAGTGACAATTTTAAACTTGCACTTTGGTCTAAAAAACCCGATTTTGCTCATAAAGTGCATTTTTGACATTTTAAACTTGCATTTTGTTCTAAAAATACCCGAATTTGGCTTTGGAGAAATGGAAAGAGTGAAAATTAAAACTTGTCATATCTTCCAAAAAACCCGATTTTCACTTATGCAAATTCGAACTTGTCTTTTTCTCCAAAAAACCCGATTTTCAGTTGGGAGCAAATTTGTTGAAGTTTTCAAGCAATTTTTGTGGAGATCTTCTAGGAAGGAGAGGCGTTTTGGATTTCACCCTATTCTTATGCATTTGTAAACACTTACAACGCCTTTTGGGGTTTGCATTTACTGATTTTTTGGTCTAAATGAGCAACCACGTGTTTCTTTGAAGCCACATTTTGGGGGATCAAGACTCCACGAAGATGCAATCTCCTAGTTCGTTTTTACCTCTCTTACCTAGGCATGGAGTTTGTGACACGTTTTCAGTTATATTAATGGGTCACTCAAGATGCATTTGTTGCCACGTTTTTTCCACGTGACCCTCATTTGGCTGTGTATTGGAAAGATTTAACGCCATTTCTCCATCTCCTTCTTGGGCGTTTGGCTTTGACACTTTCATACATGGTATTTCCCTAAGGATTTGGCCCTATTTTCTTGCATCTATAACCACGTTTTGCAACTAAAGACGTTTTTCCCAAAACGTGGCAAGGGTTTGGGAATTGCGGTTTGTTTCTATTTATTGGATATTCTTCTTCATTCCAAGTTTGATTGCATTTTTGCAAAAGCATTTTCAGTTTGAAGCAAGGTATGTTTTCCTTTCTTTCTTGTTCCATTTTATTATTTTCTTGTTTTCTTAATTTTCCTTCTTAGTTGCATTTTTGAAAATATGTTGTTCTTCCCCCAAAAATCGGTTTTTGTGAGAGAGATCTTCCCCTTGGTATGCAATTTTTGAATTGCATTGTTCTTTCCATATTCCCTCTTTACTTGTATTCAAGATTTTTAATCCCGATTACAAGTTCGCTGGAAATTCTTGTTCTTCCCTTACGGTTAAGGAATTTAACCATTTTTGGTTAAAATTCCAAGTTGAAAAGTGTGAAATACCCCCCCCCCCTTTCAAATTCGGGTTTTAAAAACCAGATTACATGTTGAAAAGTTCTTCCCATTTTCATGAAAATGATATTCCCGGATTTTCCCATCCATTCATGTTTCCCATATCCGTACATTTCATTTCCGTCATTTTCCGCAAGTCAAATTCTCATTTTCCATCCATTTCTCCATTTGCAAATTTACAAGTGTACTTGCATTCGGGTTTTAAAACCCCGATTGCATGTATGTTCTTTCCAACTTGTATACTTGCAAAAATTTCCCCAAGATCCGAAATTGGTCAAAGTCAAGATTTTCCCATTTCTATATATTTCCCCTCTTCCTCTCACAAAATCGTGAAATTCAAGAATCGAAGTTTTTCCCATTTGAATTCCCATTTGAAGAAGGAAGAATGATATTTGCAGCTGACTATGATGTTGCCTTAACTCTTTTAAGTCTTCATCACAGTATTCCAGGTTCACAATCAATGTCAGATTTGTCGGCATCTCCAGTTTCAAAAAAGATGAAGTACAAATATGACAAATATTAAAACGAGGTAACACCTTCCCAAGTTTCTTCCCCTTTGGATCGTATCAGAGATACGGAAATAGGGCACGTTGATATGTCAGAATTCGTCAAGAGGGTAGAAGATCCACAGGATATTGCAGAGGCTGTTGGATAGCCATACTCATCATGCATCTTCTTTCTCGGTGGCTGCCCTAGAACCTGAATTTGTTCTCGCCTGTGCCCATCATATTGACAAAGAGACAAGAATCATAAAAAATGATGATGGCGAAGCTATAATCTGCCTTGAAGCAGATACGATCGAGAAGGTCTTCAGAATACCTCCTGCACCTGTTTACATGGAAATCACCAAAGAAAGTGCAGCAGAGTATTATGTGAAGAGGGAAACAGATTGCAAGCGACATATCAACAGGTGGATCCAAGAGCCACGAGCCTCCTTCTCAAGGTGGGCGAAGTTGTACCGCTGCGATTTCAAATGGGAAATAGGAGACACCATAACCCTTCTCAGCAGCATGATGGGTCGCGAGTATTCTAATGTCTTTGAGCCATGGATGTATCAATTCATCATGTTCATAAGGCAGTCTCATCACATTTCATGGGGAGAAGTCATCAGCGATGCCTTGTGTGAACAACTTGAAGCAGTCTCTACTACCATGACTTTCTTCATGAATTCGTATTTGGTATATTTGGCAGCATCACTTAGACACTTTCCAGGTCTTTCTACCAAGGGTGATCGCTCACTTATACCAGTCTGGGAATATTATGACCAGTTGCCGTTGAGACCCAGCAAATTGCATTTCAGAAGAGTTCAAGATGCATTCTTCGAATATTTCATGTGTCTTTTTGAAAGAACTCTGAGGAACAAAAGAGTATCAGATGAGGCATGGGAAAGGGTGTGCGAATATGGATGTTTGTTTCTGCAGTTTCCCACCTTCACCTATATGAGAATTGGATGCTATGGTGGTCAGCCATATATGCCTCCTAGATACCCGACTGATAAGATCATTCTTATGGAGTTGGGAATACAGATCATGGTTGTCCACACTTTTCAGTCTGCTAGACACAAGGTTGGAATGGAGATCTCTACCACAAATCCATTGAAAATTGGCCGGTATTCCCTTGTCACATCTGTGAAAGCTAAGGCCATGGAGATTGAATTGCAGGAAATCAAGCTCAAAAGGTTTAAACCTAGAGCTGAATTTAATTATAGGGGTATGAAGGCGAAGATCAAGAAATCCTTTGTGCACGTGCATTGCATTGAAGACATCTGGGTAGATCTCCGCATAGAAGCCGAAGTTTTGAAGATGGATTACTGCAGGCTCACTGTTGAGCAAATTGTTGATTTGAACTTGATGGATATCCCACAAGGGATGATTGATGATGGGCACATGCTTGATCCTGAATACATTTCTCGGAGAGTTGAGGAAGCTCCACTTCCTTTGATCCAATGGTCGCACAAAGAGTGCATATCCATCCTTGAGACATTTCAACCTATCTTGGCTAACACCAACTCATGGCTGAAAAATAATGCTATTAGGCTTATAAAAATCAAGGTTGGAAAAGAAGATGATTCTACAGGGCCTCTTGGACGTAAGTCTGAGATTCAGGTTGACAACAAGGAAGGTGCATCATCTTCGGGCACAAGGATCAAGTTGTGAGTTAGTCGGGCAGTAGTGCTTCCTCCTGAGGAAACAACAGTTCGTGGGAAGGAAAAATCACAATTTCATGTTCAAGTGGTTGATCTAGATAATTCAGAAGAGGGGCAGAAATTTGATATTATTTCCTTATCCTAAGGTTAATATTTAATTAATCTATTTATTGCCTACTGGTTTATTAATTTGGGATTAATGCCTATTTAATCCTAAGTTTGGCGAAATTCAGTTGTTTTATGGAATGAGAAATATTTTAGAAGGATATTATTTCACTTTGCATCGCCATTTTGTGCCTAAGTGTTTAACGTGGGTCCTCCCCCTTCTTGCGCGTGAGTTTTGACTTAGGAGAATGGGCGCTACACTTGGGTCCACATGTAAGTGGAAACGAAATTCAAATGAAAGCGTGGAATTTGGAGGGATATCATTTGAATTTGATGAATGAAGCTATAAATATGAGGCTTGGGTTCCCATTTGCATCATCTTGAAAATTTGTAATGTTATGCTGCCGGATTGGCGACAGAACTTGAGGCTTCGGAGTGTGTCTCCCTAGTGCTACCCGGTTTCGTACTTGAAATACAGTACCTAGCTGTGCTTTGTATTCCTCTACCGTTTTCAGAGCTTTGCCATTGACATCTTCGTGTTGCAACGATTCTGTACTTGCTGGTTTTGCCTGTGGCTGAAGCATATTTTTGCTCCTATCTTCCTTCCCAACACTGGCAAATAAGTTTGTAAGTTTTTAGCACGTTTGTTTGAGTTTTGAATTAATTATACAAAATCGAAATTCCTAGTCTAAGCGTGGGTTTTCTGCCTTGCATTGGGATGCGTGCAAAATAAATAAGGTTCCTTTTGGGGTGTTGTTTTGATTGGTTAGCATTGCATATGTTGTACGGTGGGTTTGGGACTGGTTTGAGCTAAATTGGATGTAAAATGAGGGAGATATGAATATTTTGGCATTTATCTAGGCTGTTGGTCTGTGTTTCCAGCCTACAAATTTGGTTGTAACAGAAATTTATATCTTTACTATAGAAATCTGCATTACTCTCCTTCTATCATTTTTATTATTGTAAGGTTAGGTAGCAGTACTACTAACCAGTTCTCTCCTTGTAATTCTCATCCCGCTGAATAAGTGGAAGAGGCTGGCTTGCCGCCTGATATGCAATAATTTGTAATTTTTACTACTCCCGCTGAATAAGTGGATGAGTGATAAGTTCAATGTTTTTGGTCCTCCCACTGAAATATGCAGTAGAGTGATTGTTAATGTAATCTCCTCCCACTAAAATACGCGGTAGAGTGATTGAACTTTCAGTTTCTTGTAATCTTTTCCTTGGTCGGTTCACCGCCAAGAAGTTTAGTTTCTATTCTCCTGGATAAGCAGAAGGGGATGGCTTGCCGCCCATGCAATTGTAATTTTCTGTTTGTTTGTTGATGCTGACGATCCCCAGAACACCATATGCTCTCACCCTCCCAGCCTGGGCTCTCGGTGAAAAAAAGGTGGAAGGGTTCCCTTTTAGTTGTTTTGCTTATTACTCTAACCTTAACGGGTTAATTGTTTTGTGGATGAATTAACAAAAAAAAATTAGTGGGATATTACACCAGACCTCACACCTTGACAAGCAACAAATCAATGTCTCATTTCAATTGTTTTCATCGCCATAACACCCCACTAAGACATTTTACAAAGGCTATCAACTTTGGTTTGTCAACCCCACAGGCAAAGTGCTCAAAAGTTGCTCAAATGGCTCACACCCCTCCAAAATGGTTCTACAAGTACACAAAGACTCAAATAAAGTTTATTAGGATCCAACAACCTCCAATGATGTTAAAAAACCCTCAAATTGGGTTGATCAAGTCTCAAAGGGGTCAAAGTGCAAAATGGCTATTCTAGCCAACTAGCCCTCAAAAGTGACTTTTTGGTTTCTCTCCCAAAAACTACAAAGGACAAAGAAATTTTATTTTATATTCACCATTAACAAACTAGGACAGCACCTTTTTCAAAAGAGTTTGATCTTGAACCTCCTACAAATACCATTTCTAGTAAACCCTCAACTAGGCTAAATGGGGCTAAATGAGCACTTTAACAAAGGAACTACCCTCCAAACCTGCAATTTCTCAAGGGCAGCGATTTGAACACCTTGGGGTATCCAAATAATCACCAAATACCGAGTTATAGCTTCTGGTTTGCATTAAAACTAAAGTTATGGGGACTGTTCATGAATTTTATTCAATTCCCACAACCAGTCACATAGAGATGCCTGGCCAAATTTAATAAAATCTCACCCAAACTGCATCCTTTCAGTCTGAAACCTTTTGAATATTAAGATACACTCCCAAATCCTCCATTTCACCAAGTTTTAGAATTTTCCCATGGTGGATTTGGAAGAAATGGGAAATTGAATTTGAAGCCCTAGGAAAGAGTACTTTTCCAAGCTATTTGGATCTGTTACAACTTTTCTCCCTCAATACTCCACCTCCAGACCTCTGGTTGGATTCAAAAGAAAGGTATTTCACCCCTCTAACTCCCCATGAATGAATTTTTCAATTTGGAGGTCGTGAAATTCCGTACCAACCAAAAGGACAGCGAATTTTCTAGAAAATGCAGTTTTTTTATTGATTTCAAATATCAAGTTTTACAAATTTCAACCACAACAACCTCCACACGAGTTTGTTGAGGCATTTTATAGTTTTTCCAACATGTTCAAACTGATTTTAGATGGTTATGAACATTGGGCAACCAATTACAACAATTTTTTGAAAAGTTGCTTTACAAATTGACAACTTTGTCAATTTTTCACAATTTTTGACATTTTTTGCATTTTGCCATTCAAACTAATTTTATCATCAACCTAGGGACCTAAACACATTGAAATGGATCTAAATAGACCAAAACAACCTTGACTCCCTAATTCTACTCATCCTAAGTCCCTTTGACCATAGTTGACCATAGGGTTTATAATGCACCCTAGGCCACTAGGCCTTACAAAATGGACAATTAGGACCTTATTACAAAACAAAACATAAACAAAGGATTCTTTGATCCTTCCCAACACCTTGCTATCAAAAACATGAAGTTTTTAGTCAATAAATTATTAAATTGACGCTTGTGCCCTTGCACCAAAAAGTTTAAAGGATTCGTGTCTTCATGTAATGCAACTTAAGCGTTTTTCAACACTTAGTTGTATTTTCCTGCTTGTTTAATCTTCAGTTGTAATTTTGTTTTGACAAGTTACATGTAAAAGTATTTCTGTAAAACGCAAGTTACACATTACTTGCACTTTTGTAATTACATGTAAGGCAACTACAAGTTGTGTCCAATTAGGACTATAGTTAAAATAAGTCTTAGTTAGTTATTGAATAAGTCTTGGTGGTTGAGAGAATCTCTCAAGTTAGTTAAGATCCTCCCACCTTTTTCTCAAGGCTCCTCTTCTATAAATACTTTAGGGGTCTATTGTAATCTTTATCTTTTTGGAAAGCAAGAAAAAACTCTGCCAAATTTACAACAAAAAAGTCTTTGAGCTTTCATGTGTAAATTCAAGAATTGAAAGGAATAGAAGGAAATTGCTCAAGCTTTGAGTCTTTGTGTTACATTCTTGAGTTAGTGTTCTTTATTATCTTTCTTGCAAGTGTTCCTAAAGAGCTTAATCACATCTGATTTGCAGTCTTTGTGCTGCAAGTAGTTGAATTTAATATAGATTAAATTAAATATTTTGTTGAGAGAAGTTGCAAGTCTTTGTGCTTTCACTTGTTCTTAAGAGAATTTAGGAGTAGATTTTGTGGGAAATAGTTGTGAGTCTTTGAGCTTACACTACTTCACATTGTTTTAAAGAAGAAAAGAATAGTGTTTTTTCAGTCTTTGAGCTGTCATAACTCGTTCTTTATAGCATTAGTGTAAAAAAGGGTAGATAGAACTTCACATAATCAAGTCTTTGAGATTGATATTGTTGTCCCGTCCCGAAGGAAGTGACGGAAGTCTTTGCGCTTTTAGGAAACTTCATTTCCTTTCTCTCACTTCATTTCAAAGTGGTTACTGTTCTTTATATTCAATTGCTATCCTTTTCTGTGAAGAGAAAAGAATATTGTCTTTCTTGAACGAAGAAGAAAAATTGTTGTCCCATCCTATTTTATTTTCAAAGTTATAGTTAGATAGGGGGAGCCTTCCCTTAATTAGGAGAGTTTTTACTCATGTGTTGTGGTTGAAACCACAATTTTGTATATTTCCCCAAGTGTACAAAATTTTTAACCAACAAATACTCATTCACAAAGGTTATATGACACGGAGAGTTTTGTTGTAGATCTCACACAGACACTATTAAAGAGAAAATACAATGATAAAGTCATAAAGATAGTATGACAA
Organism: Cryptomeria japonica; assembly: GCF_030272615.1. Taxonomy (NCBI): domain Eukaryota; kingdom Viridiplantae; phylum Streptophyta; class Pinopsida; order Cupressales; family Cupressaceae; genus Cryptomeria; species Cryptomeria japonica. Next base: position 766,830,888 of record NC_081411.1, read on the forward strand.
GGTCAAAAGTGAATGACAAGGGTTGTGTGAGAAGCCTACATAGAGTGCCTATGATACAACCCAATAAAGAAGTTTATTATAGTGGTAAACAACGAGAAGCCCTAGATCATAATGAAAGATGAAGAGTAGAATTGATTTATTTTGTTTGAGTAGATTGGAGATTAAAATACCAAAGGTGACAGTGAATAAAGGTTGCAGCAGCATCAAGAATCACAAGGCCAATGCTAATCTTAATCAACATACACAAAGCATAGATGATTCAGAAAATAGAGATAGGTGTCAAATGACATGTATGCATTTATTTTTTACAAGAAAAGACAATAAAACTATCAAGCTGCAGTCCCTTTTAGTCTCTTTGAAATAAATAATAGATTCAAGAGAAAAATAGGGAAGGTCTTAACAGTAAATAGAGCAGTATATAAAAGTTGTGACAATGAATTTCTTCATGATTAAAGAGCAGACTTGAAAGTGAATAAGCAATAACAATAAATACAAGAGTGAATTTTTCTCAGAAATATTAATGCTTAAGAACCCAAGTATCAAGAGTTCAACATCAAAAGAGGTAAAGAGTAGTTCATTCTCAAGGCATAAAGAGGCAGCCTTAGTCATAAAAAGCCCCAAAAAGACAATTCTAAGAAGGAGAAGGTACAGTTCATGACAATGATGATTGACAGTCAACATAAAGGATTGAGCATAGGGTAATCATTGCGATATCAAGATTGAAGTCATAGTTTAATGTATATGGTGTATATTAAAGAGGATGCAATATACTATTGTAGCATTTGTGATAGAACACAGTCAATCCTACAAGATACCATGGAGGCATGACATAAAATGTTCACCAAGGATCATTACATACACAGTCATAAAGATACATCACTGTCAAATAAATAGAGCATAGTATCAAAGCCTCAAAGTAACACCAAATCATTGAACAAAGGCAAATTCAGAGCCATGAAAGCCCTCTACAAAGGAATTACCAGACTTGCGAAAGTGTTTTAAGCATTTCAATGGACAAAGAACATAGGTAGATGAGAAAAAAGTTTTAGTCACAGATCATTGCAATCAATGCCTTGACAAGCCCTTTTAGCAGCAAGCAGGATTACTTTCAGTAATCATAGTAGTCCCTAATGGTAGCCTATCCATCAAAAAGGCTCAAGTAAAGAATGTATAAAACACAATACTCCAAAAGCTCAGTCACAAGCTTTAAGGGGGTTATCAATTTTTCGCAAAATTATCTCTATCAAATCACAGTGTTTCTTCTACAAGCCAAAAGAGCCGAATTCAAAAATGTGAGTAGAACTAACCTTAGATCTAAGGCATGAGGTAAAGAAGATAGTCATTTCAAAGACAAAGCAGTGACAGCAGGTCTAAATGATAACAGAGATAGCCATACTTAGTCTAAAAGAACAAACAAATAATCACTGTCCTAGTATCTTTTCCAGAGCTATTGAAGGTCACAAAGCATTCAGAGGTTAGGGATGTTTTCTTTACAAAACTTCAGAGAAGTTCAATATTATGATGCAAATATAGAAGCAAGGACCTGATGACTATGACAACAAGAAAGAGCCAGGCGACAGAGGATAGAAGCTGATTTCATAGGGCACATGATAAAGACACCAATGAAGAGTAAATACAATGACCATTCTTTATGAAGACAATGAAGCAATGGAGAAAGATGCAGTCCATTCAAGGAATACCTAGCAAGGGGAGTACTGTCAAGGGGAGATAGTGACTTTGATAGAGAAAAGACAAAAGAGAAAAGTCAAAACTACCGAAAAGATTCAAGACAAGGCTTCTAGGGTATAGAGTAGCAATATTGTTATAACAGTTCCAATAAAAGCCATTTCTCAGAGCAATCCTTTAGGGACAGTCATATCATCCTAGTTTATCTTTTTGGCAGCAATTAAAAGAAGGTCTAAAAGACAGTCCATAGCCTCATAATGAGTATAAAGACAATGATTTAAGAGTGTTCAGAGAAAAGAAGATTAAAGCAAATTCTAGGTTAAGTCAACAAGCTCCTAGATCATTCATTAAATCAAGGATAATGCAACCACCTGAAAGTATCGGACAATCAGTTCATGATCAGTTTTGGAGGCAAAGGTGGAGCTTTCAGTTTGAGGCCTGAAAATGGGGATTTTGGAAGATAATGCAGTAGTTTGTCATCAGTTTAGGAGCCCACATGGATAATGCATGGGGTCAAGGAGAGTTTTCAGCCCACAAACTCTCAGTTTGCAACTATTATACGCCTTTCTCTATCTCATTCCTCACCAAATTCGACCCAGAATGAATCAATCATGCAAGATAAAGATAGAGGCCCGAAAGGACAATCAGTTAGAGCTCACTCCTGAGAGGCACAAACAGTTCTTCATCAACTTCTCTTCAATTACTCTCAAGGCTTCTTTTATATTCTTTCCTAGTTCTTTTCTTTCTCTCAGCTAGTATTGTAGCTTTTCCAGGCTCTTTCAAGATGAGGAACATTGTAACGCACATTTTAGAAGCATTTTCAGATTTGTATCAACAATTCCTTCCAATTTCAATAATTAAAGAATAATAGTTTTCCTTCTTAATACTTCATGACATAGAGAGTTTTGTTGTAGACAAATATTATGGGCTAATTTCAGAGTTTTCTTTGTTGCAATTTCAAATATATTGAAAACTATTTTGAACCAGTGTTTAGAGAGTTTTAATGTAAATGATGTTTGCAGCATGGCAAACTGTAAGATAAGTTTTGTTTTGCAAAATAAAAATAAACGTGTTTGAATTTGTTATTGCTTGCTTAGATTATGATCAAGGAAGTACATGTTGCATATTAGGCTCTCTCTCTCAATGTGATTTGTACTATAGTCAATATGAGAAATGTTTTATTAAAGGGTTTTCAATCTAAAAGACAAAACAAATGTGTGTTGGACATCTTTTATAGATATAAAGGAAAGAATATTATAATGTAATAAATTATCACATAAATGATTTAATCTATCAATCTCAATTTTTATTGTAGTTCATTTATATTCAAAGCAACAAAATAAAGTAATGAAATTCATACCAATATTAATGACCCAAAATCTATGAAATTACTCTTAAAAGTTCATCATAGAGGGGTATAAACAAAAAACACAGAACAAAGCATGGTGGTCACGCAAAGTGATCATGAAAACAATCTAAACATTAAGCACATGTACATACCAGGTTTCATGTTTAATCATTCACATCAACCTCACCAAACACATCAACTTTAATGATAGCAACTTCCTTGTAATTATTACCATCCATGGAAAATCCTAGTAGCTGATTGTCAATCATAACAATTTGACAAAAAAGTACTTATAATAAAATAAAATAAATACAAAAATACATGCAAAAGACAAAATTCCACACCCTAAGTTTTTAAATAAGGAAAAAGAAAAGGGTAAAAGGAAAAACCTAAGTTGATGATGCAGCTTAGTAATCCTCTATTGTCAATGGCCTATGAAAAGTGCTAATACCAGCATGAGAAATGGGCCCACCCATGAATCCAATGTCAGTGCCATGAATGGCTGAAACATAAATATGAGTCAATCTATAAGAAATTAAAACAAATCAAAATATTTATTCTCAAGAAAAATAAAACACTGTGTGAAAACTTAAAGAATAAGAGAAAAATATCCTTTGAAGTGGTCAAATCTAAAACTTATTATCTACAAATTTATACTAATTTTATCAAAACATTGAATTACATCATAGATCTAAAATGTGATGCTCACTATTATCATCGTAATGGCATAGAGAGTAAGCCATATCAAAAGAAACAAAGATAATAATAGTAAGGATGAATAAACCAGGGCTGACAGCATCAAAGGTAGATAGCTATTTTATATTATTATTATCATAATATAATCAATTATCTATATTGATACCATGTTTAAGTTATGCTTAAAAACTCTTCCTCGAGTGCCCTTCCTTTGTCAAACTTTTCTCATTCATAGTTGTTTCTTGGTGTGTCGTCATCCTTATTAATCTAAAGCCTTGCATACCTTAAGAGGGAAGAGTTAATCCTCAACCCTGATCCTCAATTCCCTAATTTCAAATATTGACTAAATAACAGCTCACCGTAATGGCCAAGAATGCCACGCGCATGCCAAATAAGCTACTAACACCCTGGAAGGTACGATCAACTGTCAAATATCTTTCACTACTTGAGGATTATTAGTTCCATCCATGCATGGAACAATAGCGGAGGGGCAGAGTCCTTAAATAGTGATTAAACTGAGCATGAATAGCCAATCGGGATTTAGTATTTCCCAAGGTTTATTTTGGGGGCTACTTTCCTTAGTAAAGTTGCATATATGTTAAGGGTAGTATTAGTTTAAAAAATTTCGGCACTCTATTATTGGCCTTTGTTACGGTTGCAGAATGACAGGAGAGTTTTGTAGACTTTCGATGGGAGAGAACACATATTTCTTTAGGTTGCAAAATGGCAGGAAAGTTTTTTAGTCTTTCGATTGTAGAGTTTTTAAAGATTAAAGTTATTCGCCAATTTTTTGGCTTCTGCAGGAATGCAGCGGTTTCAAGGCTTTAAAACAAAAGAGGACATAGATGCATAGGGGACAGTTGGCTGGTAAAACAATAGTGTCTGGCAATTGGCGATTAGCATATTATGTTGCATGCAAGTGAGGATTTAAAAAAATATTAGTTTCATGTGCAAACACATTCCTTTTACAGGAATTCAAAACCCAAAGGTTTATCTGTGCCTCTGAAACTGGACCTCAAGGATTGGATTTTAAGTTGTTCGTTTGCAATCACCATTCCTTGCGCTGCCTTCATTCTTCCAATCTGTTAAACGAAGCAAGGAGAGATCCAATATTCAACATGGTAAGGGGTCATTAGTGGTAAGGCTTGCGCCTCACAATACAAGCACTAAAATATACCAGATTTCATGACAAATTATCCCATAACAATGTCAAATAGATCTCCTTTTACAAAGATACATTTGCGGTACAACATGTGAGTGGCAAAACTAACATGGTGGCTTATGCTTCAAGTATGAGTTGTCACCTACTTGTCTCAATACGCAATTAGATTGTTGGGTTTGAGATGGTTTTGATGTAGATGTATCTTGTTATCCTTGTCCATCAAAATTACTTATGTATACGCAGCACTAGAGTGTTCTCTAATCTCTGTTTGTTCTTTCCTTATACCCAAATCCTACATAGTTAGGCCTTTCCTCAAGAAAAATGGGATTAAGATTTCCTTTCCCATCCTTGCCAAGATTTTTCCTAATATTTGCAACAATTACCAAAGATCTCACTCAATAAATTCTCGGAAGAGATTAGGTGATAAAATGACTAGCTAGCATGCCTCTATCATGATTTGTGAATCCTTGGTAGAAGCCAGTCTCCTTTTCTTGGTAGGCTCTTCATGAGTGTCATTATCACTTCTGCTTTGTTAGTTTCAGCCCTTTTTCCAAACCCTAATGATTTGGGCAATTCTTCCTGCCTTTTTCATTATCCTAGAATTCCAACAAGTAAACTGCACACTCCAGCACAATTTTCATTTGCTCTGCTTCATACACAACTATTAGTAGAGCTTTAAAAATCTCTCTGTGTAGGCCAACTGACATGTCTGTGATTGATAGTTTTTCCTCTACTAAATGATTTCCACGAGCTCTATGACTGTTAAAAGTTATTGACATTCTCCTGTTAGACAATATGATGTGGTGAGCAATTGAATAAACTATGAGAATAACAACAAAAATGATCACAACCACTAACATTTTATTGAGTAAAGCTACAAATTGAGCTTACACCGGAATTGCCCATGGCTTCAACTCTTTGATTAACTTTTTCTATATTCAAGATGAAGTTTTTTATTTTTTATTTTTTTCTATTTAATTACAAATTCAATGCTAGTTACATGTACTTTTCATCAGTTAACAAAGTTTTATGTCATTGGTTCATAGTTGTACTCCATCAATAATTCTAGATTCAAATGTATGTCCTAGTTCATAATTACAATTCCGAGCAATTTCAGAAAAACTTAGTTCATTTCTTAATTTAAATTTAGGAGATCTAGATATAAAAGCCTTTTTCCAGATCCAAATTTCTTCTTCCCCGGCATAGTAGGGTTTACAAACTTCCTTACTCGATTTTCTAGACTCTAACAAACTTACGTTCAATAGTGTATGCAGTGATATAAAATGTGATTTGGTTATAATACAAACAGACCTCAGATCATGTGCCTCAAATCTTTAGAAGACATATCTGTCTTTGATTTTGGTTTATGTTTCTCTTCTAGAATAATTTATGTTTCTCTTCTAGATTAACTCTGAGTTGCAAATGATATTGAAGCATGACAACCTAAATAAGGTGCTCTACCTTAAGCTTTTCCTCATGCACTAGTATCTTGTAGCTGTTATTTGGGAAAGTTCTCCTTCCTCTATATGTTAAAGAAATGAGACTTCAAATTGATTTTATTACAATTTACTTCATGTTGTCTTAGAGTTCTCTACTAATTTTCCTCAATATTTTCTATTTCAACCTTTTTTTCTCCTAAAGACATGCACAAGTGATTTGAAATTTGAATATGCTACATTTGATCTATCCTATCTTGCCTATTTCCATCGAATAAGCACCCTGCTATGTAGATAAGCGGATCAAGCACAATGTGAGAAAAAATTAAAATTGATATCACAAACATAAATAGTAAGCTTCAAGCTTAAAACCAACATTAAATATAGGATAGGGATGGATATCTACTTTAAAGTTAACCACCATGACTACTCTTTATTTGGCCTTATAAGTTCACTATTTGTGGGTTTTTATCGGAACCAAAGAACTCCTAAATTTTCAGGCTTGTGGATATTGTAGTTCAGTTTAAGACAAATTAACACACACAAAAGATAATGTTGTACAATCTAAAGGTCTATCAAATACCTATACATTGAGATCAAGTGATTATTTTTAATATCATAATTTAAAAAACTTAATCTGGCCTTTCAAGAACAGGTGCATGCTATTATTATATTAATGTCTGTTATAACCAAAGTAATACCTCTAATTCTCAGACAAATTTATACGAATTATATTCTACTTGTTTGTATTTTTTTTGGTTTCTATATGTTCATTATGTTAAAAAGCACAGATCTATATGACAGTATGATGAACACTACAAGCAACCCTATTTTAATTTAGCCCGTTTCATGAAGATAAACTGATAAACAATAAATTAGAACAACAGTAAAAAATCTAGTTACAAGAGACTTACAAATGACCAGATTTGTATCTAGATTTACGAAGATTTAAAAATCATATTTCATTAAAATATTTAGGCTAACACTTAGTTTGTTAGTCCCTGCCTTTAGGCGGAGACTTATGTTTTCATATAGCAATCCTGCAATTAGTTTCTACTTGGGAACAGTGCCAGTGTTTTTAACCTATGGTCTGTTGTGACGTTTTCACACATCACCCCATTGCAAATGGGGACACCTACTTTTCACTTTCTAGGATTAGTCTTCTTAGCTTAGTTCTAGGTTAGTGTTGAGTCTTTCGCTATGAACCTTTGCATTGAAGAGGTATAGTGGGTCAAGAGGTCAGAAATTGATCAAGTTTGTCTCTTTAAGATGAACCGAGGTTTGACACTTCCTTTGCCTAGTCAAGGTTTTATCACTTCCACTTCTCCCAGCACTGTCCGTGGGTGCCCAAACCCGATCAATCTCCTACCACTACACCCCTTAACCTCCATCCCATCCTAAACCTCCCTTCACTTAATTTAAACCTACCCTTCCATCTTACACCCTAAACTCCCTTCACTAACTTCCTTTCCACCTTACCCCTACCCCTATTCTATCCTAATATCCCTCTACCCCTATTCTATCCTAACATCTCCCTACCCCTCATACCTTCTATCTCACACTCCCTTTAACCTACCATCCACACTACCTACCCCTTTACCCCTTTATTCCCCTAAAATTACCTATTCTAACCCACGTCCCATAAGTCTTATTTCCTTTATTTCCCTTAGCTTACCTCTACCACACACTTATTAACCTACCCTTTCCACACTACCATCTACCCTTTTCCTTTAACTAACACACTGCCGCCCAAACCCTTCCTTATCATCTTCTAGCCCCCATATCCTAATATCCCTCTACCCCTATTCTATCCTAACATCTCCCTACCCCTCATACCTTCTATCTCACACTCCCTTTAACCTACCATCCACACTACCTACCCCTTTACCCCTTTATTCCCCTAAAATTACCTATTCTAACCCACATCCCATAAGTCTTATTTCCTTTATTTCCCTTAGCTTACCTCTACCACACACTTATTAACCTACCCTTTCCACACTACCATCTACCCTTTTCCTTTAACTAACACACTGCCGCCCAAACCCTTCCTTATCATCTTCTGCCCCCCCCCCCCCCCCCCCGAGCCTTTCCACCCTACCATCTACCCTTTTCCTTTAACTAACACACTGCCGCCCAAACCCTTCCTTATCATATTCTACCTTACCGCCTTCCTTACCCCCTTTATCCCCCTTCCTAACTCCTACCTCCCACCTCAACACTTCCTCTAACCCCGTATCCACTTTCAATTACCCCTTGTACCTCCCACATCCTAAACCTCCCTACCCCTCCTCCGTATCAGCTTCCCTTACCACTTCCCTCACGTTCCTCTCATCACCTTTTTGGACAACACACACTCTAAAATGGGGAATTAAATAAGTCTTTTAAGGACTCTCTTGCTGGGCCCCACAAAATCAGAGATGGAAATTTTAAAAGTTTTCACATGTCTTTGCCACATCATTGTTGAAACCCACCAACCACTGGCTGAAAATGTAAATTCTCTTTTTTCGGGTCTTTGGTATTGCATGGCCCCACCGGAATTTTGGAGTGAAGAAAAAGTTTCTTAAGGCATATTTAAAAGATAAAACAGAGAGCATCCACCACACCATCTCCAGCACATGCCTAAGCCCTTTCAATCCACGTTAAACCATGAGGCAAGGTGTGGCAATAAAAGGATAAAGAGCTGGCCTTTGAGTGCAGATGTGTCACTTTGATAGAGATAGAGCAAGAAAGACCCTAATATCCAACGCACATATAAGGGAGACATATCCATCAGCAAATAACATTGAATAGACCAGACTCTTCCAAAAAGCAGCATATTCATCTTCCATAGAGCAGAATCTCTTCAATTACAGTGAATTTATTGAATGATATTATCCTCCTCTTGATCAGATTTAGTGAAGAATCACAAAAAATCAGAGGTAAGGGATATGATTTGACTGATGCAGGGTTAAAAATCGGGTCTGATTAGAAGCAGAAGCACTCAATTCATTCAAATTAGATCTCTTTTATTCATATAGAAAGAGGACAGATAAAGATAATATGTACTTTATAATGTTTGATATCTTATTGTTTGTCTTGCAGGTAAAAGCAAAAGGGCAGGAATTTCATTGTATCGTCAGATATGGAGCAACAACAGCAAGTTTGAGCAAAGATCAGACATTAATGAGAATTTCCAATTTCTGATTTGATGTTTAGCTAGGATAAGGAGAATAGGTTATTCATTTCAAACATCAACTAGTGCAGATTGAGAGACAAATCCAACAATAGAACAAATGGATGGTCAAAATCAGACCCAAGATGACAAGTAAATAATTTAACCAATCCAAGTTATGGTTTGCAAAGGGGTGTGTTCAAAAACTGATCAAGTTGAGAAGTGCAAAGGAGGTTATTCTGATCACTAAATACAAACAAGAGCAACCTGACTGAATTTCATTAGATTCAGGTCCCTGGCATTAAGATCCAAACGAAATTCCTCTTTGTGCATTCTCAAGGGTCAAGTGGATATGTCTTCTCATTCAAACGGTTCAAATGCTTAAGGTAGGATTCAATGAAGCAAAGGCAAGTGAAAAGATTGAATGAGGAATTTGGCGTTTCGCTCCTGTACCTCTGAAAGGGACATGAGCGATTTTCACCCTAAGCCATGTACATTGCTCTCAAATCAGAGCGAATTCTTCCAAAGCCTCCCTCTTGCTTCCAATTTGGATCAAACTCATGCTCCGAAGCATTGATGAAGGAGAAATTGACTTATACATGTCTTTGAAAGTGAATTGAAATAAAGTTCAATAATGGAAAAGGAAGAATTTGAGCCAAATTGCTAAATTCGCTCATGTACCTCTCAAAGGGACAGGAGCGAATCACCTAAGAGACAACGTACCTTGCTAAGGTACTATTGTGACCATTTCACACATCGCCCCATCAAGATGGGGACCCCCTCTTTTTCTTGAGTTTTTCTTTCCCTTAGCTAGATTTTTTCTCTGCTTGCTAGGTGTTTTGAGTGAGTTAGTGTTCGCCTGGGTTGGGTAGATTAGGGTTTCTCTCAAAGAGCTCACCCTAGGGTTTCTTTCAAAGCTGAGTGTAGCCTGGATTTGGGAAGTCATATGTTGTCTACCTTAAACCCTAGGGTTATCTTAGAGGGGTTTTATATTTCAGGAGATTGACAATGGAAAAATTGTGTAGAAGAGATAAAAGTCTCAAGTCAGGGTAGGACAGGATGTTGGTTTTCATGTCAAAGTCTGGTCTTCCATCCAGTCAGAATCAATTAGGCAGAGACCGTAGCAAAGGGAAGATTCAGGAGGCGATTTCAGGAATTGTTGAGCAAATTGGTAAGGATGTGGAAGGATATGCACCAAGGGTTGAGTCTAAGACAAAACACTTGTTTGGATGAAGAAATATGAGAGATGAAGTCAAAATCTAAGCCTAAGGGTGAATTTCGCTCCTGACCCTTCCAAATGGTCCAGAGCAAAATTCTTGTATGACCATATTTCTTCACAGAATCTTGAACTAAATGCTAATTTGATGAGTAAATTCACTTGGTGATGATTGAAGGAGGATTGAGAAGTTATGTCCAAAGCATGAAAAGGAGGAAAAAAGTGAGAAAGGTGCTCAAACAAGGAATTTCGCCCCTGACCCTTCCAAAGGGTCCAGAGCGAAATTCACATTTCCTCTATTTTGCTCCTTGTTATGGACAATTTTGTTGACTTCTAAGCATGATTGGAAAGACTTTGATGTGTTCTTACCTTTGAAAGGTGAATTGAGGTGATGGAGTAGTGAAAATCAACCCAAAGTAGAATTTCGCTCCTGACCCTTCCAAAGGGTCCAAGGGCGAAACCTTCATTTGACCTTCCTTTTTGCCTTGAGACCTAGGTTAGCCTTGTCTAGAGCTAGTTTTGATGGTGGATTGCCTTGATTGGTGTGGAAGGAAGTTGAATTGAGCAAGTTTGAGGAAGGATTGGATGAATGAAGTGCCAAATCAACCTAGAAAGAGGATTTCATTCCTGACCCTTCCAAAGGGTCCAGAACGAAAATCCTTATAACTCTCATTTCCTTCCTTGTTCTGGATAGGTGTTGGATTCTAAGGCATGAAGTGAGGGTGGATTGGTATGTTCTTTCCTTGAAAGGTAGTTGGACACATTAAAAGATGAAGATTCTGACCTAAGCCATGGATTTCGCTCCTGACCCTTCCAAAGGGTAGCGAAATCCACTTTTCCTCCACTTTGCTCTTTGATATGACCAACTTTGTTGACTTCTAAGGTGTGATGGGAAGGCTTTGATGCACATTTGTCTTTGAGAGGAGATTTGGGGTGATGAAGGAAGTGGGAGACCAACCAAGAGCATGGATTTCGCTCCTAACCCTTCCAAAGGATCCTGAGCGAAAATCCCTATAGACCTCAATTTCTTCCTTGTTCAGACCAAGTTCTTAGTTTCTAAGGCATGTTGGGAAGTGTTTGACATGTTTTTTTCCTTAGGGAGTGACTAAAGGTGGAGGAGATTAAGAATTTTAGGTTAAAACTTGAATTTCGCTCCTGACCCTTCCAAAGGGTCCAGAGCGAAATTCTTGAAAACACCCATTTTCCACTTAGATAAGGTCAAGACCTTGGTTCTTATGGCGTGGATGCAAGGAGAGTAATGTACTTTTTCCTTCTAGAGAAGATTGGAGTTGAAAAGATGAAATATCAAGCCTAGAACATGATTTTCGCTCCTGACCCTTCCAAAGGGTCTAGAGCAAAAATCTCCATGGACCTCATTTTCTTCCTTGTTTGGCCAAGTTCTTAGTGTCCAAGGCATGTTGGAAGAAAGATGGACATGTTCTTGCCTTGGGGAATGATTGAAAGAAATAAAAGGTGGAGATTTTGTCCTAGAGGGGGAAATTTTGCTCCTGACCCTTCCAAAGGGTCTAGGGCAAAATTTCACAAAACCACTCTTTTCTCTCAATTTTATGCTAAGTCAAGTATGGGCTGGAGTAAATTAAGATGGGAGATGTCTTTAGGCATGACTTTGACTTGTTGGTGATCTTCAAACTTGAAGGAATTGAGCAAAAACTAGGATTTCGCTCCTAACCCTTCCAAAGGGTCCAGAGCGAAATTCTTAAAATCACCTATTTTCCCTTCAAAGCAAGTCAAGTCTTTGTTTTTTATGGCATGGATGGAAGTGAGAAGGTGTGTCCTTGCCTCTTGAAGTTGATTGAGGTTGAAAGAAAGAAGAAATAAGCTCAAAACAAGATTTTCGCTTCTGACCCTTCCAAAGGGTCCAGAGCGAAAATCCTAAAACCTATCCTATCTTCCAAAATTTGTGCCAAGCCAAGCCTAGACCAAGTTGGGAGATGTCCTTAGGATTGTCCTGGAAAGGGTTTTGGCACCAGAAATGTAGATTTTAGACTAGGACAAGGATTTCGCTCCTGACCCTTCCAAAGGGTCTAGGGCGAAATCCTAGATAGGTCCTGTCCCTGGCCATGATTTTGAGCGAAATTCTCCTTTCCAGTCATTTTGAGGTCAAGCAAATGTTGTCAGGTTGAGAGATGGATCCAAATGAGGGAGTCAAGGGAAACAAAGTGAGAAGGATAGATTTGGGTGAAGGAAAACAAGCTAGTCAAGAATTTCGCTCTTGACCCTTCCAAAGGGTCCAGAGCAAAATTTTCAATTCCACCTAATTTGCTCATGATGAAGGTCAAGTTGTGGATTCCTAGGCTTTGGAGAAGAGAAGGCTAGCATATTCTTGTCTTGGAGGCGTTTTGAAACCATAAAATGATGGAATTTGAGCTCAGTCAAGAATTTTGCTCCTGACCCTTCTAAAGGGTCTAGAGCGAAATTCTTCAAATCGCCTATTTTCTCCTTGTGTGAAGCCAAAGCCTTGATCCCTATGGCGTGATTAGACAAGGAGTGATGTATGTTCACCTTGCAAGATGAATTGAAGTGAGGGAGATGAAGAATCAAGCCTAAAACTTGAATTTCGCTCCTGACCCTTCCAAAGGGTCCAGAGTGAAATTCACAAAATATCATTTTTCCTTCAAGTTTGTGCTAGGCTAGGACAGTGATCATGGTGGATTGGACTTAAGGATTGCCACAAGCATGCATTTGAGCAAGTGAGGATTTTGAGCTAAGGGATGAATTTCGCTCCTAACCCTTCCAAAGGGTCCAGGGCGAAATCCTTTGAAATACCTATTTTTTCACCTTGTTTCAACTAGGAAAAGGCAGGTTGCACGGTCATGATGACAAGAGCATGGAATAGTGAAAAATCAAGATTGTGAAGGTATTGAAAGATGAAGTAAATGGGCCTAGGTGAGATGTTGAAGCAAGCCTCCTTGGGGTGGTTTAAGCCTTTCTCACACCATGAACATTCTTCAAGGCACATTTTTCTTATCTTAAATCGCTCATTAAGCCTTATGTTTGATAAATAAAGCAAATACGCCTTGACTAAACAATTGTTAAAATTGGCTAAATTGACCTTTGGGATTTGAAATTAATTAAAAAAAGAAAAATCTACTCTTTGGCGCCCAATTATATCTTTTTTAGCTAAGTCAGCCAGCTTGGAAGTGATTTCATTTTTATTTTATTTTATTTATGCAAGTCGGCCTATTGGCAAAATGGAGAAATCGCCATATAAAGGGGAAGAGATTTGTGAAGCATCATTCATTCATTTGTATTCTTTCCAATGCGAATTTGAGGAGCAGAATTAGAGGAGCAAATTGCAGCAGGTATAGACGAATTTCTGATTCAGGAAGGCTGATTAAAGGCTAAATCATCAAGGGAGAACCTGAAGTGCAGATCAAAGACCTGTCATCCAGCACAAATCTTCATTTTTTATCCATCTTTTCAAGTTGATAGCTAGAAATCAAGGAGAAGGTATGTACAATCAGATTTTTGAAAGTATATTGAAGATCTGATTCAAATTTCTATATCAATCCTTTTTGAGGTTAAGTCTTCAAAAATCTGGTTTGATTCATAAGTGATATCAATTTGAAAATTCATAATTTTAAAGGTTTATCACTTTATTTTCAAATTGTAATCTAATCATTTCTTTAACGGTTTCAAATCTCCTATCTTGGGTATTATACTTAAACCTAACTTAAGCCTCTTTTTGTAGGTATTAAATGACGACCCCAAAGGCAAGTGGATCCACTACCCGACAGGCTCTCATCAAAGAAGATCAAAAGAACAATGATTTGGAGACCAAGATCGTGTCCAAATGGAGCAATATCGGAGACACCAACTTGGGGAACTTCAATGTGAGGAAGTTTCGAGAAGCGCCCTACATCGGCAAGCCATCACCCATAGCTAAGAAGATAATTGAGAGTGGCATCATCAAGTCCGCAGGCTTCCCTCCCGCAGTCAAATGTCATGAGCTGATGATTGAATGTGCCTGGCACTATGATTCACATTCAAGGACAATCGTAGCCGAGGATGGAACTGTCTTACCATATCTTTCAAAAGAAGCTATAAGTGAAACCTTTCATCTACCGGAGTTGAGAGATATGATCTACAAGAGCTTGGAAGGAGCTAAGTCCATCTACGAAGATGATCCTGATACTTGTCTAAACTTCATCAATAAGAATTGGTTACTCAAGAGTAGGCCTCGCTTGAACAAGATACCCAATACGCCGCACAGAATTGATTTCCAAGAAGAATCACGGACTTGATAACCATGCTCAATCGGGTTATAGGTGCTTCTCAAGGCTTCTTGTTCAACAAGTGGATGTTCTTCTTTATTCAGGTGATCATCCAAGGAAAAGGAATGCTCAATTGGGCTAGAATCATTAGCAACAATCTAGACGTGCAGTTGAGGAGGCTAGTCCCTACTAAGTCATTCCACATGAGTTCATATGTTATATATTCCTTAGTAAGAAGTTTTGAGTATGCAGGGCTACCACACAGAGGAATTGTTGGGAGAAGACCTGGAGAAATAAGAGCATGTGATTCTTATGTTCAACTACATCATCCGCCAAGGAATGACTACAAGCTAGTCAATGACACCTTCACAATGTATATCACTAGGACATTGCAAGGAGGGATTCACCATCGACTGTCTACCGAGGCACAAGAGCTCGTGAAGAAACATGGTGCATGGTTCATCCAATTTCCAAAATTCACCTACATCAGGGTCCATGGATGTCCTTCACCTCCCTACATGTTGCCAAGATATCCTACAGACAGAATAATATTACTAGAAGTGACTAGACAGTTGGCAAGTGATGCTAAACCATCAAGACATAAGCATGGAAATGGTATTCCCGTACCTATTTTACTGGGAAATTCAATTGAAGTGTGTCCTAATTCTCAAGCCGTAGAAGATGCACAAAAGGAATTATCTATGTATTCATTCACGTCCTTTGCCTCCACACAGAATTTCGATCCGCATGGCCATATGGAAGAGATAGTTGGGAAGAAGTACAAACATGAGTTTCAAGTGGAGGACTTCTGGATGAATGTCCAGGATGATGTAGAGGTGAAAAGAAAGATGCATTCTAGGTTGCCCTTGGATCTTATCAGGAAATGTAAAGTTTATAGAGTAGACGATCAAGCCCAGGACAGTGGTAGATATGTCCAATTGTCTTATGAGAAGGAAGACAAAGAAGTGAAGATAGATTGGAATGAGCAAGAAGTTGCAGACGTAAGAGCATTGATGGACCCTGTTTTAAATTGCAGTCGCAGATGGCTGGACGTACAACATCAAAAATTGAAGGAGCAGAATATAGCCATGACATTCACCCTAGAAACAAGAACAAAAGAAGGGGAAGCAAGTGTGAGTGAGAACACTTCTCATTCCAAACAGTCGAAAAGAAAAGGACCTGAGAAGAGAGAACCTTCCAAGAAGAAACAAAAGGTGAATCGTGATCATCCACCGAGTACGTCTTCTAGACATGAAAAAAAGATAAGTCAAGGAGAAGATCAAAGAAAGATAGTGTATGAAATTGATGAGTCTATGGAATCCATGGTGCAGAACGATAAACAAGGGAAGGGACGAACACCTCAGCACTCATCAAGTCAATCTCTCCAGGTTGGTGCTAATGTACAACAAGAAGAAAAGAATGATGATGAAGCAACATCTCCTTTTAGAGACAATAGACATCTGCCTAAGGAAATACAGGTAAGGGAAAGAAAGTCTTCCATTCCAGATTGGCTAAAAGAAAGACTGACAAGGGTAGTTGTGGTTGAAGAGGAAGACCAAGTATTCGACTTGGAAAGTCTCATAGGAAATTCCCAAGAAGAAATCGAAAAGAAGAAGGCCACAAAGATGTCAAAGGTAATTAGAGATGATGCAGGATCCAGGAAGATACAGGTAGCCACACCAGTAGTGGACAAATATGAGGATGAGATTATGGCAGAGGAGTATGATCTAGAGACATTTGATCTTGGTCCACTTACCTCCGAGCAGGCCATGGATGAAGCAACTGATTCAGTGAGAGCACTTAATGACAAACTCAAAGAAGAAATGGAAAAGAATAAGAAGCTAGAAAGGGAGGTTAGTGCTTGGAGGAATTATTTTAGCCACCTTAATCAACCATTAAGGCGACAGGATCCAGCAATATCACCTTTGCATGCACTTCCTCCTGAATCAATAAATGAGGCAGAAAGGATGAAGAGCTTAGCCCAACTCATGAGTTCATGGATTGATGAATCTTACAAGGTAGCCATTGAATTTGTAACAAGAATGATGAAGACAGTTCATCGGGCTATCGAAGTCATTGAAATCATTCATAATCTATTGATAACTGTGGATGCATTCACTCACACTAGAGACATTGTCATCCCGGTCTTGCAAGTGATAAGAAGGATGTCAAGGCAGATTTTAGCACAAGAGAAGATAATGGATGGAGGAACCCATAACCTTCTGCAATGGTCAACTTTGCTCCAAATGAAGGAAGTTCTTTTCGAAGACATCAATAACAAATGTAGCCAAGTTGAAGGCACTATACACCCTATCCAGGATAAGGTGTTTGATGTGTTATGTACAATCCTTGACAGAAGGATGGAGATCAAAACAGATGTGGATATCCAAGAATTGGAAGACAAGATCAAGATTATTTTTTGCAAAGAGGAGAACATGGTCACAAAAAAGCAGCAAGATAAGATGTGTGCTATTATGTTCCTGATCGAGAAGACAAAAGAGCTAGAGCCTAGATGGGAGATGACTCTTCTCGCAGCTTTTGATCAAGTCCTTCACCTGGAAGAATGAGTGAAGAACCTGCATGAGATTCCCATTACTGAGATTGAGAGGATTACGTCCAAATTCATTGAATATGCCAGAAAAGAGCATAGAAAAGGGAACAAAATTCTAGATGAGAAGTTGTTGTAAGATGATGTGGTAACTTTTTTTTCCATTGGGCTATGTTTCCTCGTTATTTGTGCCAATTTCTATTGGCTATGGATTGATAATGTTTATCTTAATGGGATTCTTTTTGTAATAATCCCTAATTAGGGTTTAGGTGTCAAAATCTCAACCGTTGATCTTCTTTAGATCCAGGCCATTCATTGTATTTGAGAGTGCTATATAAGCCCTCACTCAATTCAATTTAAAGAGTTAGAGAGTTAGAGTTAGAAAAAAAGAGAAATAAGATTAAGATTGTTAGCAGCAGAGAAAGAAGTAGTGAAGAGAGAAAGATTGAACAATTGTTGTTTTATTTTGCTATGAGATCAATGAAATATTGAAGTTATGGTGTTTTATTGCAATCCTTGTGGCTATCTTCATGGTTGTTTATCTTCTTGAATCACTCTTAGTAGAGATAGTACTTAATTTTTAGAATTAGATCGAAGGACAAATGTTGTGTTTGATCTTTGGTAAAACTCATAGTCCAAACCACTAGCTTCTTACTGATTGTAAGCACGCCTTGTGTGGTCAACTAGAGATATTAAGATTGTTTAAGAGTTCAATCATTATTGGAGATATTGTTATGTATCTTAGTGATAGTATCTATCCCATTGATGATTTGAAAATCATTGAGTCTCCTTAGAAGATCGCACCAATTGCAACAGAGTTGTAATCTTTTGGCAATACTGAAATTGGTAGAGTTTAGCTAAGACTAGTCCTCATATAGCCATTCTTAGGATTAGTTTAGTATCGCCTCCTTAAAAGCCCTTATCTTTTGCCTTTTTTGAAACATCAGTTAGTATTAGGAGAATTCAGTTTCCTCATTGACAAGTAGTTGCAAGAACAAGCTTTCCCAGAAAGTACGTAAGACCCCTTGTAAAACAGCAAACACAACGACCACTGGTGCTTATCCACAAGTAGAGAACCTACATAACAGAACCTTGGAGTTTCTCAGATTGATCCTTCTGCGAAATCTTCAGTATTCAAGAACTTTATTCAAGAGAGCATAGGATATCTTTGGGTATTTTATTCTATGTTTGGTCGTGTACAAAAGACACATCAACAGGTACCAAAGCGAAATTCTTGAGAAGACCTAATTCTTCACCTAGAACATTGAATGGATCCCGCTTGGAGCAGATTTGAGGGCAATTTACCATGATCTTGATGAGAAAAGGATTGGAAAGACAAGTCTAAGGTGGAATGAAGGAAATGAGAGCTGAATTGAGTAAAGGAAGAAATTTGCTTCTGACCCTTCCAAAGGTACAGGAGCGAAATCCTTCAAAGGACCTAATTCCTCACCAAAGACATTGAATGATTGTCATTTTGAGCAATAGAAAGAGCAAATTGACTTGAACATGGCAAGAAAAGGATTCAAAGGTTAAGTCTAGGACAAAGTTAAGTGAAAAGAAGTATGAATTGAGCCTAGAGGAAGAAATTCGCTCCTGACCCTTCCAAAGGTACAGGAGCAAATTTCTCCAAGGCAGATGTGTAGCACCTAAGTTGGACAAATCCCTCTTTCCAAGTTCTTTTATATGGATAAAATGACTTGTCTATACAGTGAGGAAGCACAATTTTGAAGTTTGAAGCATTGAAAAGTGAGCGATCATGAGAAATTTGAGAGAAGTTCATAATTCACTCCTGTACCTCTCAAAGGGACAGGAGCGAATCACCTAAGAGACTATGTACCTTCCAAAGGTACTGTTGACGTGTCTAAAATTGCATTGCTGCAAACTCCATACGGCCAACACAGAATAGAATAACCAGCTGAGTATCCTATCCTCTCTTGAGATAAGGAAATCCCTAGTGCTGTTTTCTCCGTTTGATCAAAGGGGATAACCTCAAGGTTTCGTTTGTCAGGTCTTGACTGCAGGATTGCTCAGTGGTTTGATGTGTTTATGCTGGAAACACAAGGGGGACTTACGGTGAGATAGGCGATTTATAGATAAGTTCCCTGGAATCTTTATGATCTTTCTTATCAAATGATTTCAGTTGAGTTGATACTTTCTTCAATAGGACTGCGGATTTTCTTGATAAAAAAGTGGGAAAAAGGAGGGAAGGATAGGGAGAGAGAGTACATGACATGTAAATTTTAACTAAGATAGCAGATTCAGTTAAACAGACAGACACCTCCAAACAACTAGACTAAGCATCACCAGCTACTTAAGCACAATGTTTGCATAAATCCAGTGCAATCTTCAAAGGAAAATAGGATTTTCATGTTATCAACTACAACATTAGAACTTTTACATTCATAGTGAGTATTCAATAACCGAACTAAGCATGAAAGGTTCAAATTAACCATGCAGAGAGAAAGGCAATCAGCCGTTCCCCAGTGGTGTGAACTGCGAGGATTCTATCAGATGTTTGCTTGAAAATGCTATATAAAGGAAATAAACATAACTGAAAAATTTCTAAATTAGTGAAGAAGGAGACCATGCAGTCACAAGGAAATTTGGAAACAATCTTAATCTTTGCATTAATTCTTGTAAATTTCGCCAGAGCTTTTGCAACAATCCAAGAACTTCTTACAAAATTAGGGAAAACCAGTCCCTTAAATAGGCTTCAAAAAAGGATGAATGGCCCAGATTTAATCTAAACAAGTGGCCCAGATTTATCCATAAACATGGCTGCCCATACCCATAAATGGGAGACAAATATCAACAACCACCCCAAAATGGGCAATAACTACCCAAAAAAGGATAATTAAATCTTATCCAAAATTACCCAAAAAGGTGCATTCATAAAGTTCTACATTTTAGTTGACCTGAAAGTCAAATATGACCTTTTGGGTGAAAAGGTGCACTTTTCAGAATCTAAAAAAGGAAAATCACTTCTTGGGGTCTTTTTCCCAATTCTGGCGTTCGGAAGTCTTCTCTCTTTGTACCACTCTTCGTTGATCAATGCTCTGCATCGGGCCGGATTCATATCATATGCCCCCTGTGCTTCATCTACAGTCGTGGCCGTGGGATTGTTTGGGAAGGGAATGTCAAATGCATCGCCAATGGCCTCAGAAGTGAAGTTGGCAAGAGTCATATTCTCGAGGAGCACCAATCTGGAATTTGGCTGATAGTGTCGGGAAGCCTATACCACTAACTCATAATTTTGTACTGCTGGAGGAAATCCCGCTGCTTGGGCGATGCTACTTTCCACCATCTGTCTAGGCTTGCCATATGCGTTAGGAGAGAAGACCCGATTCCTGAAGTCTTGGATGTCAATATGGCCTAGGTCTGTATCACCGATATTGTCCCAGACGCTCTAAATTTTTGACTTCCTCAATCCTCCTCTTTGATACTGATACTTCATCCTTTCAACTTTGCGTGGGATATCTGATTTGGATGCTCGCGATATCTCGGCTGCAGCAGGTGTCTTTGGTGATTCTACTGCCGATTTAGGCATTTATCCTGCATAGCCGAATGCGGATTACGAGGCGATACATAAGAAGTAAGGCGGGTTAGATAGAGAATACTCCAGCATTCAAGGATTAATTCAAAATTTAGATTGGAAACGGAGCAACATTTCTAGCTAACAGCTTGACTGATTTTAACCATAGTATTCATGAAGCTTTTGATCACCAATTTATACTTAAGCATTTTTGGATTAATTCTCAACAGGGACAAAGCTCGAAAAATTTTCCTAAGTTTGAAAATGCAATTTCTGGTTAAATCTTAGGAGCAAATTCTAATTTTGACTGCTTTGCACAACGTTTTACAAGCGGAAAAAGATGCGAATTTCGAAAATTTAAACATTTTAATCAAATTTCGCACAGACATCTATTTGATTTATAAGCATTTCAGATGATCAAGAGAGACAAAGCCTACTTACCTGATGAGAATGGATGGTGAGAAATTGCCCAACTTGCTATGTAAAGACGAATGGATAGCTCTGCAGAGTTTGGAATTCCAACAGTTATCTCCTTAATTCAAATTTTCGCGGTTTGGATTGGAAAAGAATTTGCAATGTCGAGCTTTAAACTAGCGGATTTTCACTTTAGGCAATCTAGCAATTTGAACTTGGATGCTTGGAAGGGTTTGTGCCAGCGTCTTACCTCGAATGCTAATCGTGTTTCCTGGCTCTATCTTTCAAATCTTTTCGCGATCCCTTTCTCACGCGGCCTCACTCTAACTTTGGCGCTATTGGGGGGGGGTGGTTTTTTGCAGATTTTAAACTTCATATCTCCATCTCCTAAATCGCAAACTCTGCGTTTCTCCACGTTTTCGGACCCTTTGGCGAAATTGCGAACTCTGCGTTTATCCTCCAACTCTTGACTTTGGGATATGGAGGCCCTTCCAAAACTTAAACTTCGTATTGATCCTAAGTGCGAACTTCGGTGGCTTTCATGTTTTCGGAGGATTCAGACGCTTTGGCAATTTTCACACAAACTTTGGAGGCTTTCGCCAGTTTTCTACGAATACTTTCACATACCTCAGGATTCATGGGTTTCAATCTGAACCCTACAGACTTCCTAGGTATCCTACCGACAGAATGATATTGTTGGAAGTGGTGAGACAGCTTCTAGAGTTCGATGTTATCCAGAGAGAGAAGCACAAGACAGGAATGACATTCCCTATTTCAGTTGGGAAGACGTCAAAGGTTTGCCAGTCCGCCATAGCTGCTAGCACTGTGAGTGAGGAGCTTGCATTCTATCGATTTGCTACATATAAGAAGAGAGAAAGATTTGATCCAGACAAGAAGGTCGGAAGGATTAGAGGAGAGAAGTTAACTCATAAGATTGACATAGAAGATTATTGGGCTAACCTGATGGACGAACAAGCAGTGAAGAGAAGAATGTGGTCCAGAATATCAGTGGATTTCATGAGGAAGTGTGGACTTTTCCTCATTCCTGATCAGGTATTAGATGAAAGAAATCATACACATCCATAGTATGAGAGTGAAATGAAGAAGGCAATCCTATTGCCTAATTGGTCAGAGTCAGAAGAGATTGACCTGAGTATGTTGATGAGAGAGATCTTGAATTTCTCCCGCCTATGGGTGGATATACAGATGAACAAATTAGTTGACATGGGTGTTCCCTTCACTTATGAAAGGATGAAGCCGGAAGAGTCTACTTCCGAGGATGATCAGAGGACTGTCAGTGATGTCAGGATTCATGCAAACGAAGAGAGTCAAGCTCCAAAGAGAAGGAAGAACACGCAAGGAGAAGTCAAGGCCAGAGGGAAGAAGATTGATGAAGTGAAGAAGAAACAAAAGACTATCATTCCTTCATCCCCTCCCAGTGCCTCATCAATCGAAGTGATTGAAGTAACAGAAGAGAATAAGAAGACTCAGCAGTGTTCCAACACAGTGATACTACCAAAGAATATCCAGGAATTTCATGCCACAGCGACATTTGCACCTCCTGATGAGAATAATGATCAGCCGAAATCCCCTACTGTCCTTTTGGAAGTTAGCTTGGGAAATGAAGTATATAATTGGGCCAGGAGTAATCCTGATGATAATGATGATGTTATTTCGGCATTGAAAGGACTTGACCGAGAAATATGTCTCGATGATGGTATGAAGATGGCCGCTATTCCTGAATGGCTGAGGAGAAGTATGGAGAAAAGTAAACAAATGATAGAGGTACAGCCTATTGATGATATTGATGACTACCTAGCTAGGAGTGCTAAGGGGAAGGAACCCAAGAGAGCGGAGATTTTGTCGCACAAAGCTAGAGATGAGACAGGAATGCGGATTGCGCAGATTGTTGTTCCTATTGCAGGCGTGACAGCGAACATTGCTACTCCTATGGATTTCCAGATCACTTTAGTCGCCCTTGGTCGTACATCCACAGAGCAGGAACTCCAAGAGATTGGTGACAACCTCCAGGCAATCAATGCAAGGTTAAGCAAAGCGATTGCGGAGAATGAAAGGTACAGAGAAAAAAATATTAGACTCAGAGAGTATATTGCAGGGACAAGGTGTGGAGATCCCACCCTTATTTCCCCTATTGCAGTCGACCATGGAATACATTCACACTGCGAGGTAGCGAGAGGTACACACTCAGAGGTGGAAAAGTGGATTGAGAGCACAAGAAAACAGGCAGATGATTTCCTCACTCAGTTTGTCCATGCATATGATAGGACAACAACGCTCGTATTCAGAATCCAGTATTTGGAGAGAGTTTGGGAAGAATTCCGGCCTATCCAAGAGAAGACTATTCCACGCCTCCAGGCATTGAAGAAGGCTCCTAATTCCACCTTGGTCAACGAGAACATTGTGCACAGTGGAGACGGATATGATTTCCATGGCTGGTATTGTGCATTAGCCGTGAAGAAATCAACTTATGAGAATGCCCAGTCCAGTTGTATGGAGATGGAAGGATTAATTCAGGACATTCAAATGAAGATCCTTGCCTTGATTGAGGAATTATTGGGTGTTGATGTTAGTGATGCTAGTGGTTTGCAATTAGCCGAATTAAGAGACAAGATGAAACTTGTGTATTTTTGCCAGTTGGACTCTTTGCAGAAGAGTCAGATTGATGACTTGGTCTCTTTGTTGATTCATGTTCATAGTTCGCAGAAGCTCATGCCAAAATGGGAGAACACTTTGAATGCTTGCTCGGATTCACTGGACGTGATTGATTTACAGCAAGATACCTTGCCTAGCATTTCCATGGAGGAGTTAGATTCAGTATTGGCTAGATTCCTGGAGTATGCTAGGAGAGAGAGAGAGATGCAGGGAGGAATCTTCTACAAGATTCCCTATATGATGACTAGGTATCTTTTCATTGGGCCATATGTTGGTGGCACCATTTTTGATGTAACCCTAATTAGGGCAATTCTAGGGTTTTGTTGGCATGATCTCGGCCGTTGATCTTAGATCAATCTGGGCCATCCATTTTGTAAGAGACTCTATATATGCCCCTTTGTCTCTCATTTGTAAGAGAGTTTTTGTAGAATTGTTGGTATATGCTACAGCTATTTGAATCCTAATCATTGTTCAATTGTTGGTGATTTTGCTCTTCAAATGTTGTATTTGCATTCATGGTTCTCAATTCCTCCAAGTTAGATTAGAATTTATTTTCATGTATGTTAGATTGAGTGGAAGATTTGTTGAATTCATTTGTATGGAATTCTTAATCCATACCACTAGCCTCTTGCCGTTGGTAAGTGTGCCTTGTGTGGTCAACTGGAATTTGAGTAAGCATAACTTCAACTATTACACATCCGTTTACAAGCATCAACTTGGATGGTGTCTACGTTTGATGGTGATAGTCTGAAAATCTTTAAGTATACCTTAGATGATTGCACTAAGCTTGTGTCAATACCTGATTGTGAGACCTTGCCTAGTTTGATTCCATTAAATCCATTCATCATTTCCTACATTCTTAGGTTTAGAATAGACTTCTTGAACCCTACTTTTTTTCCCCCCTTTTTCTAGTAAGAAGTAAATCCAGAGCCATATTGATAAATCTTAAGTTGTCAGCACACCTATTCCGCATCATTCATGATAATCCAAACATTTGCGTAAGCCCCCAAGTGAAACACAGCAATTCACATCAACCACTGAACTTACCCACTCGTCAAGACCTGACATGTAGAAACCTTGGAATCATTTTAGTTGATCTCATTCTTAGTATCTGAGGTGATTTTGTTCAAGAGAGGGTAAATTACCTTGGTACTTTATTCTGAAATGTTTTGTGCATAAAAAACACATCAACATTCTTTTGGCGCTAGAAGGAGGGTTGAGCATTATCATATTGTGAGCAGCTAGACTGCAGATCCTATCAATTCAATCTGCAAGAAGTTATCCAGGACTTTTGCCTCGTCTCCCGCACTCAACATCCTTTTGCAGTCATTCGAAGATTATGTTCCGGAATGGTGTTGCCTGAAGAAGAACTTATCTAAGGTGAGCAAAGAGATATCATTTCACAATTCAACACTCTTGCTTGGAGAAACCAAAGTATTCACGCTGAATTCAGACAAGTGAGAAAAGTGATAGACAAACAAGAGCAGTTGGGAAGCTTGCCTCTGATTATCATTGTTCCTGGAGCAGTTGATCGTGAGAACCAGTCTACCAATCAGCTTGGAAGAAATTGAACCGGTTGAAGATTTCAAGTTAGTATGAGATACCATGGTGCTACCTGATCCTGATAGAACGAATGAGCTTGAATTGGATGAACTTGAGTTCAAGCAACCGAACCTGGGAGACGAAAGAAAGATTATATCCAGTTTGAACAACTTTGCCTGGGAAGTGAAAACAAGTGCACCACAATACATTGGAGTTTCTCTTATCTTGGAAGAAGAAGAGATAGCTGAACGAATTGACAAACAAATTGAGGAGCAGATTGAAAGAGATTTACTTGCTCAAAGATTACAACAAGTCAGGATTGATCCTAGATAGATCACATTGGATCGCATCAATTCCTTTTCACCGGAGAGACTTCAAAGAATTCTAAGATCCACTTCTGGAGATCGAAGACATTGCGAGTTGAGGACTCCTCGCAGATCCAAACTTGGAAGGCGGGAGGCTTCACCGAGTTCAGATATAGCAGATAGAGATAGATTATTCAATCCAAGGGACGTGCTGAGAGAAGACAATACTTTTCCAGATCCTCCAGATCCAAATCAAGAGGAAGGTCAACAATTTCAACAAGAAGACCAAGAGATAGCCCAGAATCAAGGACCACCCCCTAACGGTGCTACCTAGTTGGTTACCAACTCGTCACCGCTCGCTTTCAATGACATTCATGAGATGCCGAAGAATCCGGAGAATTTCTATTCAAAGTACAATGCTAGCGACTCAAGCCGAACGGCGGAAGATCACATCAAGATGTTTGAAGACCATTTGAGAAATAGACCAATTGAGTATGGAGACGTTGCTTGCAGGCTTTTTTCCTATTCCTTAGGAGAAGAAGCATATCATTGGTTCATCCATTTACCTGCAGGATCCATTACCTCATGGGAAGAATTAAAAGAGACATTCATTGGAAAGTTTGGAATCCAAATTTCCCCTTCGGAGTTGCATAGACAGTTTGTTGAATGTAAAAGACAAGAGAATGAACCTATCAATTCATTCAACAACCGATTCCAGAAAGCTTACACAAGGTTGCAGACTCTTTATCTTATTGCAGATGCTCGAGAGATATATTATCATGCTTTAGATCCACTTACAGCTATGTTTGTGTGAACTCCTCCCTCTCCAGCAAATTTGAATGAAGCATATGCGAAGGCAATAGAAGTTAGTAAAATATTACGTCAAAATCTTAGTGGTCCTTTGCTCAATTTGGGTTCGCCCACGGCCGCCAATCAAATTCAGAATCTAAGCCAAGCTTTGGTGCATCAGACGTCGATGATGAATCAAGTTCCACAGCCGATGCATCCAATTGCTCAACCATCAAATCAGTTGGTACTCTATCCTGGAGCACCCATTTCTCAAGCTCTGCAAGCGCATCCAGTGTACCTGCAAAATGCTATGACATCCACGAGGACACAGGAGGAGAAAGAAGAAATGAAAGAGTTAATAGATCAAGTAAAGAAATTATCTACAGAGGTTACTCATTTGAGGAACCAGAACAATCAACTCTATAGTATGCATAGAAATTATCATGGTGGTAATCAAAACAACAATCAGGGTTACCGAAGTAACAATCAGAATTATCAGAATAACCAGGGATATCGTGGCAATAATCAAAATTATCAGAAGAGAACGTGGAATACTGCGCCCAACAATGGAAATATGTCGTCACCCCTAGACAATCCACCTACTTCGAAAAGTCGACCGGCTGACAGAGTCTTCCTCGCGGAGGCTGCCTTATCAAATTGGTGCAGATTACACAACACTAGTCAGCATTCAGAGTTGCATTGTACCAAATTCAAGGTCGCTGCTGATATTTTCCAGCAGGAAGTGCGAAATAACGAAGCTTCAGAAAGCATTCCAACGACGGGATATGAAATTATTCCAACTACAAGATATGACCAAGCATTAATCATTGAGGATTTCAAATTTCCTCCAGTTTATGAAGAAAGTTTAATGTGCGAACAAGGTGGAAGATTTCCTCCAGAATCGGCAAATGGACCTATGGTTCCGCCTAATTCTCAGTTCCCACCTGCTTCAGCCAATGGCCCTATTGAAGATCCAGATTATTATTTCCCACCATTGAATAACAGTGTTTTAGTTGAAGGAATTAAAGAAGTGTTTCATCAATCGTCAGGAAACACTGGACCAAGAGTTTATCAAAGGAATCAGAGGAATCAAGAGACTTTAACTACTTCCGTTCCTCCGAACAATTTTGCTATGCCACCAAATCCAATTGCTAGCAATACACCAAGCTATCCAAAAGATTCACCTGAATATAGACAGAAGAACATTTTCCCTCCAGGAGAAGAGTTGAAGCGGCTGAGTCTGTGTGTGTTAGAAGAATTCAAGAAAGTCAAGGTAAGCCTACCATTGTTCGAACTAATGAAGATACCTGATATCAGAGATACATTAATGAATGGACTAAATGAGAATACTGTCGGGAGAGCAACAGCTCAAACCAGTTCCAACATTCAGAGAGGTTCAAGTGTTCCTCAAGTGAGCATAAATGTGGTTCAAGATGAACCAAATATTCAACAGTCATCAGAAGAGGCATGTGTAGTTCAAGATTCATCTAATATGCCCAATAAAGAAGAATTAGTAAAGATGGCAAATGTGCCAAAGAAAGAAGATATGCTAGAAGGTAAAGCTTTTCTCTCAAGAGATAATGTAAAGAGAGTCAAGGATTCCCCAGTTGTGACTGAAAATCCTACCAAGGGTGAAGTCCCTCCTAAGAGTGAGATTGCTTCTATCGAGAGCACGGTTAAAAAAGATGAAGTTTCCAAAGAAAATGTGAAAAAGGAAGAAAGCTTGCAAGTCCATAGGGATAAGCCAGCAGTGAACTATCAAGATAAGCCAGCCCCATTCTTGCTTTCAGTAAGGATTTTCAGCAAGCTATTGCATAATTGTCTGGTGGATTCCGGAGCTTCAAGTAATGTAATGCCAAAGGCTATATGCGAGAAATTGGGTCTCATTCCCATACAGACTAGTAAAAGAGTTACACAATTAGATAAAACAGAGGTACCTATGATTGGAGAGTTAAACAATATTCATATGCAGTTGGCTGCGGACCCAAGAGTCCAGCACTTCATAGATATATCAGTTGTGGACATTCCAAACGGATATGGCATGCTCCTGAGTCGAAATTGGTCACGAAGATTGAATGGTTACTGTTGTCAATTAAGCATACACCCTCTACTAAAGCTGTGAACTTCAGCTGCCTATTGAAACATGGGAACACTTCGAGGTTGTGGGTAACCTAAAGACTGAAGTGGACCTCCAGAGTAAGCTGGTTCTTTTCAAAATCTTCACCTAAACTAACAATTTCTTCAAGGAAAAGAGTGAGGAAGAAGACATAAAACCAGTCCATATTATTTAACATAATAACAATATCTAAATTACATATGCAGAGAACATAACAAGTATTTAGATCATAGTCATATAGATGACAACTGTGGATGATGAGTCCAAGACATTCTTGATTCCAATCAAAACATTAACGAAGGATCGATCTATAATACCTTGCAACACTCAAGCAGAAATTTAGAATACCTTCTAAGTTCTAAAAGAGTATGCAAATCAAAGATCGGGATGATATCTAAATAATGTTCTATATTAGATGACTATTTTTAGCAATGCAGTTTTGTACTTTGGCCTCAGCTCAATATTGGCAGTTGCCAGTAATTGAAGAAGGCATATTTTAATGGTTAAGGTTTATATTTATTTTATTAAGATTTGGATGACTTGGAGAAGAGATATAATTTTTTTATCCTAAGTCTATTTGGCAAAATATTTTACCTTCATAGTGGGATGCCAAAATGCAGTTTAATTTTATGGCAAGATCAATGATATTTTATAAAGCCTAATATTTATCAAAAGTGGCGACTAGGGGTGGAAAGGAGTTGGACGCCAAATGCCAAGGAGATGCAATGAAAGTCATTTGAATTTGGGTGCCATTTGAGTTGGAGTTGAATTTGAATTTGGTATGATGTGAGGCTATAAATAAGGGCCTTGGGCTCTCATTTTCTCATCCATGTTTATTTTCAAGGAAGTGTTGTCGAAACTCAGAGTGATTGCTTCGAGGAATGCATACCTCCTAGCTGGTTCTTGGCTTCTTGTTTGAAAGATAGCTACTAGTTGAGATTGTGAGACAGTTCTTTACACTGAAGAACAGATGGAGTTCATTGATGTAGTAACATTTGATGTTTTCTGATGTGTTTTGTGAGTTTTCAAGTTGCTGGTCGGTGGTAGAGCTGAAGTGGTTTTCTTATCATAAGTCTATGGGTGAATCTTTGTGGCTTCTAGGTATTCTCCCTTTATTTTCCTAGGCCTTAGGCGATTCTATATGCCGGTTTTTCAGAGTTTAATTTGGAGATATGAATTTTATAATGCAAATCGCCCTCATGCTCAAGCCATACCATATTGGAGTTGCTTATAAATATGTGCATAAATGTTTTGAGTGAGTTTGCTTCATTTTGTCAATCTTAGTCTGGTCGTTTACTTCGTAGAAATCATTTGCAATCAGTTTTGAGTCTTTCCGTTGACTTTTGGAAGAGTTGTGTGCATTTTAGTGAGGTTTGAAGTTGTTGGTCTGTGTTCTGCAGCTTGCTGGAAAAGTATATCAGATTATGGAATTTGGAGTGTGAGGTTTTTTTTGGGGATAGTTGGTCTTTGTAGCTTGTGGAGTGCATTAAACAATCATTTTGCAGCAGTGGACAGTGATATCTTTAATCTGAAAATTCATGCTATGTAATGTAAAGTTGATTAGTAGTACTAATAGCTATCTTATTTTGAATTGTATCACAAGACCCACTGAATAAGTGGAAGAAGTTGGCTTTGCTGCCTATCTTATCTCATGTTTGTTGGATGAAAATTTTGTACACTTACGGAAATATACAAAATTGTGGTTTCAACCACAGCACGTGAGTAAAACTCTCCTAATTAAGGGAAGGCTCCCCCTATCTAACTACAACTTTGAAAATAAAATAGGATGGGACAGCAATCTTTCTTCTTCTTTCAAGAAAGACAATGTAGTACCCCTACTCTAATCAATTTCTAATCTCGGTTTAACCTTGGTTAGTTTATCATAATATAATGATTATAGTCAGATGTTTTTATTAAGTGCATACCTGTTAATGTGGGTTTTGCGCTATTTCGTATGCAAGTTGATTAGTTTTCATATTTCGTGTTACTATCTCGGGCTAACGCTTTCATTAAATTTATATATGTATGCATGTATGACTCTTGGTTGCAGGAGATTACAGGTACAGTGCCGCATGGGTGCGAGGTTCGTCTCCGCCTAAATTTGCAGGTTTGAGTGTACCTCTTTAATCCTTAGAGTTGGATTAGGTGGTCGGGAGTTTCTTGTTTGACCATAGTTGTGCTCAAGTGAGCGTCGTCAATCGTCGTCAGTATTCCCTTTGGTTGGGTTGCGGGTCGTCTATCCGATTGACTTTCTTGGGTTGCGTGTTTTGTGTGCATGGTTAAATTGAGCAATTAGTCCTTAGTATTTAATTTGATTAAATATGTGTTTGTGCATTAAAGATTAATGGACTAAATTAAATAGGGTTTGTTTATGCGATTATCGTTAATTTGAATTGCTCGATTTAAATTGGGAGCAAGTTCAATTAAATGGTTAACTTTGATGTTAGATTTATTATGTTTATGCTTATGAAAGGAAAGTTTTGAATTTAATTGCAATAGAATTAATTGTATTCTGTTGGCTTTTTAAATTAGAAAGGTTAATTTCAGTTAATTGAGAAAATCAATTTTAGATTGAAAAGCAAGTTTAATTTGTTGATATAGTTGGTAAATAATGATTTTTGGGATTTATTTTAAATAAAAATTTTAATTCCAAAAATAAATTTTGGTCAAATCTTTCCCATTTTAACCTAGATTTTTGGAAAATATGGGGGATTGATTTTTTTTGAGAAAAATATTTTTGGATGAAAAATTTGGGGGTTTTGGAAGGAGAAGGATTTCTTGAGCTGCAGGTTGGGGCTCTCCATCAGATCCTTTCCAGGAATGCTTATTGAGGTAGGAATTTGTTTATCAATTTGGTTATTTGTTTAAATAAAAAAAAAAAATAGACTCGGATGTTCTTCATGCAATTTTGGTTTCAAATTCTCCATTGATTGCCTCAAGATTAAGAATTATAGTGGAAATTAATTAAGATTGGCTGATTGCTTGTATCTTGTTTGAAAAATGAGTTTTCTTATGCCCAAAAAGATTATTTATTTGGATGGTATTTCCACAAATTCTTTCAATTTTAGAGACTTCTTTCTTGCTGGAAAAATTTTATTTTAAGTCTCATTATGAGACTGTCTTAAAATGGAGGTTTGTGTTTTTAAAAAAGAGAAAAATATATAAAATAAATATAATATCAAGAATTCAATTTTATTGTATTCGAAATTGTTTTATAAAAAAAAAAAAAAAATTAAAAATTTATTTGTTTGGGGTTTGGAGGGCGGGCAGCGGAGGCTCTACCCGCGCCTCCTCCCCCCTGCGCATAGCGCGGCTCGCAGGGGCTGCGACCGGCGGCCGCCGCAATTCATTGCGACCCCCGCAGCGGCCGCGGTCCACTGCGACCCTCGTGGTGGCCGCAGGGAGCGGCGCCCACGCGAGGGCCGCAGGGTCCGGCTCGCAGGGGCTGCGACCGGCGGCGGCCGCAGTTCATTGTGACCCCCGCGGCGGCCGCAGTCCACTGCGTCCCCCGCGTGGGCATCGTGGGACCTGCATCCACCATGCACGGCCACCCAACCCCCGCATGAGGGAGGTGGGCTCGGCCGCCCCCCTTATGTTATGTTTTTTTAAAAGTTGTTTTTTTTTAATATTTTTTTAATCAAAAAAAAATATAATCATAATTTAATATTATTAAATGTAATTTTAATTAAGTTTTTTAATTATGATTAAATATTCATTAAGAAATAAATTATGATTAATTTGTTATTAATTATTTTTATACTGGAAAATGTACATTAATTAATATTCAAATTTTATTCTATTATTAATGAATATTTTCCTAATTAAATACTTGAATTGTTAATATTGGTTTTTAATTACTAATTTGTTATATTTTATTAATCGCGGATTAATAAAGATATATATTTATTAATGCTTAATTTTGGTAACTTTCTATATATGCACAAGGAAATAATCTGTTAATTTGGGAATGGATTATCTATAATTGGTTCCCTTAAATATATATTTCCTTGATCTGTATAGTGTAACTTGGTTCTCGAAAAATGAATTTGGAGGAATTATTTTTGAACCAGTGTGTCAATGATGTTTTAATTGAAGATTAAATATCATATTTAGTTGGTTAATGGTTGTTTAATTATATTCATGAGAAATTGGGTTAAGAACTCATAATGGCGTATTTATGTATGTTCGATGCAAATGAACATCAGTGAGTTAGAAAACCAAGAACAACCTGTACCTATATGAGGTGGATAACTGCAATCTAACTTAGATCATTTAGAAAACTTGAACGACATTTAATGTTTAATTAATTTGGAAGAAGATTATATATACAGATTATTACTTATGCAAGTTTAATTTCTGTATTCGCTTTTACTTATGTAATGGCAAGCTTTGAATTGTTAGATTGGACCCTGTCGCATGGTTGATTTGAGTACCTGTTTCAGTCCTCGGACTCAAGTTTGATTGTTGTTTAGTGGTAGTGTTCTAATTGGTTATATCCTTTATGCGGGTGTCGAATGATGATTCGTGGTTGACCATAGTTGGTCAGGTCTCTGGTTAGAGTATCGTCAGTAAGTGTACCTCTTTTGAGTCGTGTTTGACTAAATGGTTGTTTCCTCCTTTTTGAATTCCGTTTGCTTGACCATGTGTGTTCCTTGGTTTCTGAGGTCGCTTGAGTATAGTCTAGTGTCGTATGGGAAAGTGACTTTCGATTGGGGGCCGCACCCAAAGTGGCTGCTGGGTAACCCATCGAAAGTGAGTCTAATAAGTGATAACCTAACAATAAATTAGAATGTTAATCTCTAAGTAAGATAATTGTGCCTCACACATGGGACAAGTGCTAACACAGACTCGACATGCTGTGAGAAGGCCTGAAATGGCAAACCATCATCCTTGTCTTCACAAAAGGATGTGTGGGTCCACATGAGGCTTGGATGGGCCGGAGGTACGGATTAGGTTGCCAGGGTAACCCAGTGTATGGGACCGGAACCTATGAAGACCTGGTAGGGTAGCCATACTAGGTTGTGTGCCGACACTTGTCCCTACGTTCGCCAGTGTGTTGTTGTATGGTCGTGATAGGAGCACTTTTGTGGAGTTGTCCTGTTGCTTATTCCCTTGTGAGTACCTGGTTTCATGCTAGACCTTGGGTTACAATGACTCAGTTTTGTGGATGCTCTAGTGGACCTTTGTATTAGCTTTGATTATGTTTAGCTGGATCCTTTCCTTTTCAGGGATAGTTTATGTATTAATTGACCGATGTGGTCATTTGCATATTGGTTATGTTCGCCTTGATGGCAGGATTGTAAATAATGAGAACCTCATGTATTCTTAACTTTATTAATTATCAGAGGGGTCTTGCAGTTGAGCAAACCCGGAGATGTAGCCCTTTAGGGGTGAACTCCGAGATCATCTTGGTGTTATGTGGTGCTTTTTTTCTTATGTTTCATGTTTAGTGTTAGCATGTATGAATGACATTTTGATAGAATGTATAAGTGGATAAGATGAGATTAATTTTAAATGCATGTATGCAGTCCTCTCTTGAATGCAGTAAATTGGAATATGAAAGAATGTAGCTTAGGATAATGGATTATATTCAGTCATTGTTAAGGAAATTAAGTGTGCATGGAAGATCTCATATGTTTATGATGAAACTCTTGTGTGTTAGAATATTAGCTGCATGACTTAAATTCTAATGAAAAGCTTGAATGTAGGATATGAATAGATCTTAATGGATGAACCTTATCTTGTGATTTATATTTTCATCTTCTGAAAGAAATTATCCTTGTTAAGAATTATCTCGTTATTAAGATAATCATCTTATTGGATTAATTGTGTGAGTTAAGTGAATTATCTCGTTATTAAGATAATCAAGGTATGTTCTTCCTTTCTTCTCTTATTTTTATTATTTTCGTGTTTTCTTCATTTTTCGTTTTTTGTTACATTCTTCGCATGTGTTGTTCTTCCCTTAAAATTGGTTTTCATGAAACAAATCTTCCCTTTGAAATGCAATTGTTAAATTGCATTATTCTTCTCAAAATTCCATCTTAGCTTGTATTCGAGATTTTTAATCTCGATTACAAGTTCGCTGGAAATTCTTGTTCTTCCCCTACGGTTGAGGAATTTAATCATTTTTGGTTAAATTTCCAAGCTTGAAAAATGTGAAATACCCCTCTCTTGCAAATTCGGGTTTTGAAAACCGGATTACATATTGAAAAGATCTTCTCATTTTCATGAAAATGACTATCCCGGATATTCCCATTTCTATCCATTCACGTTCCCCATATCCGCACTTTCCATTTCCATCATTTTCCGCAAGTCAAAATCCCATTTTTCATCCGTTTCTCCATTTTCGAATTTACAAGTATACTTGTATTCGGGTTTTAAAATCCCGATTGCATGTATGTACTTTCCAACTTGTATACTTGCGAAAATTCCCCCAAGATCCGAAATTGGTCAAAGTCAAGATTTTCCCATTTCTACATGTCTTCTCTCTTCTTCTCACAAAACCGTGAAATTCAGAGATCAAAGTTTTACCCATTTGAAAGAAGAAAGAATGATATTTGCAGCTGATTATGATGTGGCCTTAACCCTTTTAAGTCTTCATCACAGCATTCCAGGTTCGCAATCAATGTCAGATTTGCCGGCATCGCCAACTCCAAAGAAAATGAAATACAAATATGATAAATACCAGAATGAGGTTACACCTTCCCAGGTCTCCTCGCCATTGGATCGCATCAGGGACACAGAAATAGGGCATGTTGATATGGCAGAATTCATTCACAGGGTAGAAGATCCACAGGATAACAACTTACAGCGGCTGTTGGACAGCCATATCCATCATGCGTCTTCTTTCCCAGTGGCTGCCCTAGAACCTGAATTTGTTCTTGCATGCGCCCATCATTTTGACAAAGAGTCAAGAGTCATAAAAAATGATGATGGTGAAGCCATAATTCGTCTTGATGCGGATACAATCGAGAAGGTCTTCAAAATACCTCCTGCACCTGTTTACATGGAAATCACCAAAGAAAGTGCAGCAGAGTATTATGTGAAAAGAGAAAAAGATTGCAAGCGCCACATCAATAGGTGGATTCATGAGCCACATCCTTCCTTCTCAAGATGGGCAAAGTTGTACCGTTGTGATTTCAAGTGGGAGATAGGAGACACCATCACTCTTCTCAGCAGAATGTTAGGCCTTGAGCACTCTAATGTCTTTGAGCCATGGATGTATCAATTCATCATGTTCATACGGCAGTCGCATCACATTTCATGGGGTGAAATCATCAGCGATGCTTTGTGCGAACAACTTGCAGCGGTTCCTACCACTATGACCTTCTTTATGAATTCTTATTTGGTATATTTAGCAGCATCACTTAGACACTTTCCAGGTCTTTCTACCAAGGGTGATCGCTCTCTCATACCAGTTTGGGAATATTATGACCAGCTGCCTTTGAAACCTAGCAGACTACATTTCAGAAGAGTCCAAGACGCATTCTTTGGATATTTTATGTGTCAGTTTGACATGGATCTCAGAAATAAGCAAGTATCAGATGAGGCATGGGTCAAGGTATCTGAGTATGGGTGCTTATTCCTGCAATTTCCCACCTTCACCTACATGAGGATTGGGTGCTATGATGGACAACCATACATGCTACCAAGATACCCGACCGATAGGATAATTCTTATGGAGTTGGGTAGACAGATTATGGCTGTTCATACTCTTCAGTTTGCTAGACACAAGGTTGGAATGGGGATCTCCAGCACAAATCCGTTGAAAATTGGTCGATACTCCCTTGTCACATCTGTGAAGGCTAAGGCCATGGAGGTTGAATTGCAGGAAATCAAGCTTAAGAGGTTCAAACCTAGAGCTGATTTTGATTATAGAGGTATGAAGGAAAAGATCAAAAAATCCTTTGTACATGTTCATCGCATTGAAGACATCTGGGCAGATCTCCGCACAGAAGCTGAAGTCCTGAAGATGGATTACTGCAGGCTCACTGTTGAGCAAATTGTTGACTTGAACTTGGCAGATATCCCACAAGGGATGATTGATGATGGGCGTATACTTGATCCTGAATACACTTCACGGAGGGTTGAGGAAGCTCCACTTCCTTTTATCCAATGGTCACATAAAGAGTGCGTCTCCATTCTTGACAGATTTCAGCCTATCTTGGCCAACACTAATGCATGGTTGAAAAGCAATGCTGTTAGACTTATCAAAATCAAGGTTGGTAAAGAAGATGATTCTACAGGGCCTCTTGGACGAAAGTCTGAGATTCAGATTGATAATAAGGAGGGTGCTTCATCTTCAAGCACAAGGATCAAGTTACGAGTTAGTCGTGCAGTAGTGCTTCCTCCTGAGGAGACAACTACTCGTGGGAAGGAGAAATCACGGTTCCATGTTCGGGTGATTGATCTGGATAATCCAGAAGAGGGGCAGCAATCTGATGATGCGCCTAAGTCTCCAGTTTCAGACACGCCTCATGAGGTCATTCCTCCAGTTTCTATTGAGACGCCTCTTTCTCCTCCTGATTTGCTCATTGATGAGTCTCCTCAGAACGCAGTTCCCATTTCAACATACGGGCCTTCTCCTGAGCAACAACGAGAAAGTGTGTTGGAAGTTCCTGAAGATAATCCCACTTGCATTCAGTTATCAGAAATTGATACTTCCACTTCTGGTTTTGAAGAATTCATGAGGCAATCTTCATGTCCGTTGGTAACTCAGCAAAACATAGTCGCTATTCAAACAGATATTCCTCCCAGGGTGACCACAGTGATTCAAACAGAAACTGCTTCTCCTTTGCCTACAGCTGTTACAGGAAGTAAGTTGATGACTTTGCCTCCATGGCTTAGTTCTTTCACCCCGAAAAGAAAGAAGCAAGAGATCTCACCTGATGCCTTCGACTACCAGCAACTCAAACAGTCCAAATCCAAAGTTGCTAAGAAGGCGAAGACTATTTCCAGGGTAACTGTTGATAGCAACAAGATGAAAGTAGCTGAAATTGTGGAACCGATTGCTGATAAACCACTTGATGAAATGTCAGCTGCTGATTATAAGGTTACAAAGGTAGAATTGGGCAAGCAAACACATGAAGTCATTAAACATGATGCTCAGTTTTCTGTTGCTTCACTAGTGCAAAGGTGTGACGATCTTCTTACAAAGAAAGACAAGCTAGAAGAAGAAAACCGACAGCTCATGGCAGCCATCAATAAAATCACAAAACCTGCTGCTGAAGGGAGTAACTCCATAGGTTCTTCCGGTTCCCAAGAATCGATTCGTGGAGTGGAAAGGGCTGCTCAAAAAGTACAAGCACTGGATTCCTGGATTGATCAGCTTCATGATCAATGCGTGCAAGTGATAAAAGACATTTTTCAAATAATGTCTAAGCTGGAAACCATTGAGGAGAAATTGGATCAGACTTCTAACACTTTCAAAAAGAATCTGGAAAGTGTTGAGAAAAGTCTGGCAATCTGGCGTACCATGCCCCAACAACAGCTGAGTATTTTGCAGGAGCACGCCATCATCTCTTCCAGGGTCATGTACTTGGAATTTGAGGAACTCATGGAAAACAAAACCCTTGTTCTTAAGTCCCTCATCGAAGAGATCAGT
Organism: Cryptomeria japonica; assembly: GCF_030272615.1. Classification (NCBI taxonomy): domain Eukaryota; kingdom Viridiplantae; phylum Streptophyta; class Pinopsida; order Cupressales; family Cupressaceae; genus Cryptomeria; species Cryptomeria japonica. The sequence continues at coordinate 766,869,341 of NC_081411.1, forward strand.
GATGCAAGGAGATTCCAGAATGAAGTTTATCAAGGTATTGTCTCACATTGTGAAAGGGCCTCTTGCAATATAGTAAGTCAGGATGGAGAGCTAATTCCAGAAGAAGAAGTTCTTGCGGACTTACAGATGAGGATCCATGGTGAATGGAGGAGTGAACAATTCTCGGCAGTTTCAATTCAAGCATTGATGAAACATCAAGCCTTTTTGCATGAGATCCAGTCCATCCTGGATAGAGACAATTCCGCGCTCCTCCGCTGTCACGACACTATTGTGAAGACTATGGTAGTTGCTAAGAACACTCATGAACCGAATCCCGAGGAACTACAAGCGAGCATCCGGAAATTTCAAGGATTCATGTCTTCACAAAAGGCAACCTAAGTGTTTTTCAACACTTAGTTGAATTTTCTCTCTTTTGTAATCTTTAGTTGTAATTTCGTTTTGACAAGTTACATGTAAAAGTAATTTTTGTAAAATACAAGTTACACATTACTTGTACTTTTGTAATTACATGTAAGGCAACTACAAGTTATGTCCGATTAGGACTGTAGTTGGAATAAGTCTTAGTTAGTTAGAGTAACTCTTAGTTAATTAATGAAGTCTCAGTTATTTATTGAAGGAGTCTTGGTGGTTGAGAGAATCTCTCAAGTTAGTTAGGATCCTCCCACCTTTTTCTCAAGGCTCCTCTTCTATAAATACTTGAGAGGTCCATTGTAAATATATCTTTTGGAAAGCAAGCAAAAACTCTGCCAAATTTACAGCAAGAAGTCTTTGAGCTTATGTATGTGGATTGAAAGTTTTTGAAGAATAATAAAGAAGGATTACTCAAGTTTTGAGTCTTTGAACTACATGTTTGAGTTTGAATCTTTTTATTTCTTCTATGCAAAGTGTTTCTAAAGGAGCTTAGTCCAATCTGATTTGAAGTCTTTGAGCTGCAAGTAGAGAAGATTAATTAAAATAGGAAAATCTCTAGAAGGAGCAGCAAGTCTTTGAGCTTGCGTCTATTCTTGAGGAAAAGTTACTGTTTGATAAGAAATAGCAGCAAGTCTTTGAGCTTGCATTAGTTCTTGTCTTTGTGTTAAAAGAATAAATTATTTCAGTCTTTGAGCTGTTGTCGTTTATTCATTGTAAAATTTAGTATAGAAAAGGGTAGATAGGACTTCCAATAGTCAAGTCTTTGAGCTTGATATTGCTGTCCCGTCCCGAAGGAAGTGACGGAAGTCTTTGCGCTTTCAGGAAACTTCATTTCCTTTCTCTTATTTCACTTTAAAGTGGTTACTGCTGTTATTCAATCGCTATCATTTTCTGTGAAGAGAAAAGGATATTGTCTTTCTTGAAAAAAGAAGAAAGATTGCTGTCCCATCCCATTTTACTTTCCAAGTTGTAGTTAGATAGGGGGAGCCTTCCCTTAATTAGGAGAGTTTTTACTCATGTGCTGTGGTTGAAACCACAATTTTGTATATTTCCCCAAGTGTACAAAATTTTCAACCAACAAAGCTCTTTAAGGAACACTTGCAAGAAAGCTAATATAGAACACAAACTCAAGTATGTAGCACAAAGACTCAAAGCTTGAGTAATTTTCTTCTATTCCTTTCAATCTTTCAATTTACACATAAAAACTCAAAAACTTCTTTGCTGCGAATTTGACAGAGTTTTTGTTTGCTTTCAAAAAGATAAAAATTACAATAGACCCCTCAAGTATTTATAGAAGAGGACCCTTGAGAAAAAGGTGGGAGGATCCTAACTAACTTGAGAGATTCTCTCAACCACCAAAACTTATTCAATAACTAACAAAGACTTATTCCAACTACAGTCCTAATTGAACACAACTTGCAGTTGCCTTACATGTAATTACAAAAGTGCAAGTAATGTGTTAACTTGCTTTTTACAAAAAATACTTTTACATGTAACTTGTCAAAGCAAAATTACAACTGAAAATTACAAAAGCGGGAAAATACAACTAAGTGTTAAAAAACACTTAAGTTGCAGCACGTGAAGACACGAATCCTTTAAACCTCTGGATGCTCATTTGTAGTTCCTCGGGATTCGGTTCATGGGTGTTCTTGGAAACAACCATGGACTTCACAATAGTGTCATGACACCGGAGGAGCACAGAGTTGTTTTATCCAGGATGGACTGGATTCATACAAAATGGCTTGGTGTTTCATCAATATTTGAATTGAAGCGACCGAGAATTGTTTGCTCCTCCATTCATTATGTATCCTCATCTATAAATCAACAAGAACTTCTTCTTCTGGAATCAGCTCTCAATCCTGATTTAATATGTTGCAAGAGGCCCTTTCACAATGTGAGACAATACTCAGAAAACTTCACCACGAAATCTCTTTGCATCACCGATCTCCTCAATGAGGGATTTAAGAACAAGGGCCTTTTTTTCCAGAAGCTCTTCAAATTCCAAGTACATAAACCTAGAAGAAATGATGGCATGCTCCTGTAGAACACTCAGCTATTGTTGGGGCAAGGTATGCCAGATTGTCAAACTTTCTTCAACACTTTCCAGATTCTTTTTGAAAGTATCAGAAGTTTGATCCAGTTTCTCCTCAATGGTTTCCAACTTAGACATCATCTGAAAAATGTCTTTCATTACCTGTGCGCATAGATCGTGAAGCTGATCAACCCAGGAATCCAGTGCTTGTACCTTCCGAGCAGCCCTTTCTACTCCATGAACTGATTCTTGGAAACCAGAAGAACCTATGGAGTTACTCCCTTCAGCATCAGGTTTTGTGATTTTATGAACGGCTGTCATAAGTTGTCGGTTTTCCTCTTCTAGCTTGTCTTTCTTTGCTAGAAGTTCATCACATCTTTGTACCAACGAAGCTATGGAAAACTGGGCATCATGTTTAATGACCTCATGCGTTTGTTTGCCCAACTCTATCCTTGTAACGTTATAATCGGCAGCAAACATTTCTTCAAGTGGCTTATCTGTAATGGGTTCCACAATTTCAGCCACCTTCATCTTATTGCTGTCAACAGTTACTCTGGAGATAGTCTTGGCCTTCTTAGGAACTTTGGATCTGGACTATTTCAGTTGCTGATAATCAAAGGCATCAGGTGAGATTTCTTGCTTCTTCCTTTTCGGAGTAAAAGAGCTGAGCCATGGAGGCAAAGTCATCAACTCCCCTTCAGTAGCAGCTGTAGGCAAAGGAGAAGCAGTTTCTGTTTGAATCTCCGTGGTCATCCTGATGTTAATGCATGGTAGCTTATGCAAGATAAGATCTTCCTAACCTTCCTTGTTCTGTTATTCATCTACATGCTTCATGTCTGATTTATATTACATATGATTATCGGATTGTACAAACATTGCTTATCATTAAGTTATCGGGTTAAATTAGCCGATACATACATGCTATCGGATGCATAAACATTGGCACCGATTCACATCTGTTATCGGGCTTAATTATATCAAGCATATTTGTTATCGGGTTTAATGAATACACCGCTTCATTTGGCATTAAACATTGGTTAACAAATGCACCGGTTGGATTATATTCATCGTGCACTTTGAATCATCGATGTTTATCTGAACCGATTCATTAAATAGATCAGTCATTATATTATGATATTACAATATGCTATCGGGGGTTTTTTAACCAATAATCAGCATTGTGTTAATGGTATAATTGTAAAGGCACCGATCAATGGGTGCATTGATCGGTCATGCCTAAAAGGCATGATCGGTCAATACACCAATTGACCGGTTGCCTAAATGATATATATGCCAATTGAATTCATTTGGAGAAGACATAAAAAATATTAAATGATCTCTCTCCTTCAGACCTGCAGATAAAAATCAGATTTATTAGATATTGACATAATTCCTCATATCCATATATAGCATTCATAGTTCATAACTTGTTCTTCAATTAAAATTGAAATAACTTTACATGGTATCAGAGCCAAGGTAATCGAACCTTAGGCTATTCAATTTTGATAAAATTCAAGGACTAAGTTACAAACTACATCACATTTCCATAATGGCCAACGCTATCAGATTCGAAGATAGACTCGGAGGTAGCGAAGATTTTTCAGCTTGGAAGTTTAGAATCAAAATGATTTTAAGAGAAAACAAAGTTTATTCATATGTCCAAACTAAAAGTACACAACCAGAAGATGAAACCGAGAAATCCACATGGATCGAGGGAAATGATAAGGCTATTAAAATAATAGTGGATGGGGTAAGAAATAATATAATGCCCATCATTAGAAAGCAAAAGACGGCTTATAAAATGTTCAAGGCACTTGAAAGGACATTTGAGATATCAAATGCAAGTCGTACTCTAGCACTAAATTGAGAAATAAATCATATCACCATGAACAAAGGGGAGACAATCAACACCTACTTCATGCGGATATCAGTTCTAAAAGATGAACTTGCAACTCTAGACTACGAGATCCGAGGCAAAGAACTAACACTCATTGCTTTAGATGGGTTGCCTAGTGGATGGAGCACATTCGTCCAAGGCATCAGTGCAAGGTCCAAATATCCTAAGTTTGAAAGACTAAGAGATGACTGTCTACAAGAAGAATCCCGATTGAACAAGGTAGGAATAAAACAGAAGAATATAGATGAAGACTTGCAAGTCCTAAATACAAACATCAATAAGAAGTACAAAAAGAAGCAATTCAGGAAAAGAAAAGCTAAACAAGGCAAGAACACTTCTAAGAAAGACCTATCACATGTTCAATGTTATAGGTGTGACAAATTCGGACACTATGTTGCAAACTGTCCGGAGAAAGGGAAGCAAGCCACATTTGCAAAAGTGAGGAAATCTAGAAAAGAAAATGACTCCGAGAACTATGTCCTCTACTCAGCACTTACAAGCCATACTTCAAACAAATCTAACTCATGGGTGATCGACAGTGGTTCATCCAGACACATCACCGGCTTTAGAGAAATACTAGACTCCATGATAGAGAAAGATGATGAGGAAGTAACCATCGGAGACGATTCTTCACATCCAGTCAAAGGAATTGGAACCTGCACCATCAAACTGAAGACAGGCATGTCACTACGACTTGAAGAAGTACTATATGTTCCAAGCATCAAAAGAAATCTAATCTCCATATCAGCACTAGAAGATCAAGGATACAGAGTGACCTTCATGGAAAACAAGGTGTTGGCTTGGCCAAAGAGATCCTCCACCAAAGACGCTAAAGTCATTGGTCGAAGACAAGGCTATTTGTATGAGCTATGTACAGAGCCCAATCTAGCATTGATCCATGAAGCAACTAATGCAAATGAAGTATGGCACAGGAGATTAGGCCATCTGAATTATAGAGCTTTGTCAACCATGGGAAACCTTGTCACAGGTCTACCTAAGTTGAAGCAATATCATTCAGAGGCATGCAAAGGGTGTGCCTTAGGTAAAAATACCAAAAATGCATTTCAAAATAGTACTAGGAAAACTAGCAAAGTTTTGGAGTTAATTCATTCTGATGTATGTGGACCTATGTCCGTACCCTCGCTAGGGGGATTTTTGTACTATGTAATTTTTGTTGATGACTACTCTAGGAAGACGTGGATCTACTTTCTGAAATGTAAAGAATCAGAAGAGATCCTAAGTAGGTTCAAAGAGTTTAAAACATTAACAAAAAATCTCTCTGAAAACAAAATTAAAACCTTAAGAACTGACAATGGGGGGGATACACATCAGGACTATTTAAAGACTTTTGTAGAAATTCTGGGATTAAGAGGGAGTTGACAATACCTTATAATCCACAACAAAATGGAGTAGCTGAAAAGAAAAATAGGACCATAGTAGAAGCTGCCAAAGCCATGATACTAGATCAAAATCTAAACTCGAACCTTTGGGCAGAAGCAACTAACACTGTTGTGTACATACAAAATAGATGTCCTCATTCACACCTTGAAGATAAAACTCCTGAGGAAGTCTTTACCAAGACAAAACCAGATATCAGCCATCTTAGGATATTTGGGTGTCCGGTCTATATTCATGTACCTAAAGAGAAAAGACTAAAACTAGAACCCTCTAAAAAAAGGGGAATACTTGTAGGATTCAGTGAAACTTCTAAAGCCTACAGAATCTATGTACAAGGGCAGAGAAATATTGAACTCAGTAGGGATGTAATCTTCGAAGAAGATTTAGCCTTCAAAAGGGCCCAAAATATAATAGAACCTGAAATTCATAATCCTACTCCTAACCTAGAAGAAGAACCTACTCCTGAGCTTCAGAGGGAGTATCTTGAGGAAACTATAAGTGAAACACAAGACCCACCTATAGATAATTGCAAGAAAAGACCACTATGGGCCACCAAAACTATAGCAGAAGCTCAAAAGTTCGCTGCTCCTTCAGGAACCTTCAGGGAAAGCAAGAGGCCTAATAAATTCATCAACTATGTTGCACTTATGAATGATCTCTCTAAAGCTGAACCTAACAATGTTTTAGATGCACTCAAACATCAAGTATGGATAGATGCCATGACTGAAGAATATCAGTCCATTATGAAGAATGATGTTTGGGAGATTGTTCCTAGGCCAACCAAGAAGTCTGTCATGTCTTCTAAATGGTTGTTTAAAATCAAGCATGCTGCAGATGGCAGTATTGAAAAACACAAGGCCAGATTTGTAGCTAGAGGGTTCTCACAGAAGAAAGGAATAGATTACGAAGAAACATTTGCACCTGTTGTCAGGTACACATCAGTAAGAGCTATCCTAGCCATTGCAGCAGCAAAGGGGTGGAAGGTACATCAGATGGATGTTAAGACAGCATTCCTAAATGGCGAGATCGTGGAAGAAGTCTACTTAGAGCAACCTGAAGGGTTTGAAATTCATGATGCAAAGTCTCATGTGTGTAGACTCAAGAAAGCTCTTTATGGGCTCAAACAGGCTCCCAGAGTTTGGTATGAAAGAATTGACACCTATCTCTCAAAGCTGGGTTTCTCTAAAAATGATGCAGATCCTAATCTCTACCTCAAAAGAAATAAAGGTGATATGTTAATATTAATTTTATATGTTGATGACTTATTAATTACAGGAGATGATCACCTAATAGATCAACGCAAGAAAGATCTATCCACAGAATTTGATATAAAAGACTTGGGGCTCCTTCATTACTTCCTAGGATTGGAAGTATGGCAAAATTCTGATAATATTGTACTGAACCAAGGGAAGTACACCTTGGACATATTGACAAGATTTGGAATGCTAAACTGCAGACCCATGACCTCTCCTATGGAAACCAACTTCCATAAACTTAAAGAAGCAGCAGCAGAATCAAGACCTACTGACCCCACTCAATACAGGCAGATAATTGGGTCCCTGATGTATCTAGTAAATACAAGGCCAGATATCTGCTATGCTGTTAATGCCTTAAGTCAGTTCATGTGTGAACCTAAGGAGATACACCTGGTTGCAGTAAAGCATATAATGAGATATCTACAAGGTACCCTAAAGCTTGGTCTTAAATATGAAAAGGTTGACATAGATCTACATGGATTTACAGATTCAGATTGGGCTAGCAGTGTGACTGACAGAAAGAGCACTTCAGGGTGCTGCTTCAGTTTAGGGTCAGCCATGATATCCTGGATCAGCAGAAAACAATCTTCAGTAGCTCAGAGTTCCACAGAGGCTGAATATATTGCAGCTTCAATAGCTGCCCGAGAAGCAGTATGGCTAAGGAAATTGCTCGTGGGATTATTTGGAGAACCTATGAAACCTACAGTCATTCAGTGTGATAATCAAAGCTGTATAAAACTTTCTGTAAATCCAGTATTTCATGACAGGTCCAAACATATTGAGATTCCATATCACTATGTACGAGATATGGTTGACAGGAATGTGATAAAGTTAGAATATGTGTGTACAAGAGATCAGACTGCAGATATTCTGACCAAACCACTTTCCAGAGTGAAGGTTGATCACTTCAGAAAGGGTTTAGGTATGATAGAAAGGTAATTTGCTTTGTAATCTATACTTACATATATTTAAGATGTTTAAGGTGTAAACTTCTTTGTCATGTTTGGACTATCTCTTGGCTTCTTGCCACCTGTGTTCATATCTAAGAGGTGACGATCTCTCAGATACTGAACACTTGTATGTAGACATCATAAGGTGATGATCTTATGATAGTCAAACCAGTAATCATGTTGGATCACTGGTAAGTCATGGATGTGCCATGACTATGTTGTGATACAACATTTGTACAAATGTTATTGCATTATCACAACTTGGATATGATGAGAACTTAGCACTTCTGATATGGTTATCCTTGTGTTGCATGTTAGGCAATACTGATATCACGTGTAGGTGATATCTCAACCATTGATCATGTTGGATCTCTGGTAAGTCATGGATGTGCCATGACTATGTTGTGATAAACATTTATAAATGTTATTGCACTTATCACAACTTGGATATGATGAGAAACTAACCTTTCTCATAGACTTATCCTTAAGTATTGCGTGTTAGGCAATACTGATATCATGTGTTAGGTGATATCTTGATGAATCTTACAGATCACATGTTTTGGTGATTTCTCACATGATCAGGTGATGATTCTCTTACTTTTATCACATGTTAAAATAATACTTTATGTCACATGCTCAAGTGATGTTCTTCTATTTTGTATCATATGTCTTGATGGTACTTCTCATGTATAAATGATTTTTGCTGACTGACATTATCTTAGTTATGAAAAGGAAATGTGATGCAGGTTGCCTTATCTATCTTCCAAAGCTAAGAGGGAGTGTTAATGCATGGTAGCTTAAGCAAGATAAGATCTTCCTAACCTTCCTTGTTCTGTTATTCATCTACATGCTTCATGTCTGATTTATATTACATATGATTATCGGATTGTACAAACATTGCTTATCATTAAGTTATCGGGTTAAATTAGCCAATACATACTTGCTATCGGATGCATAAACATTGGCACCCATTCACACCTGTTATCGGGCTTAATTATATCGAGCATATTTGTTATCGGGTTTAATGAATACACCGCTTCATTTGGCATTAAACATTGGTTAACAAATGCACCGGTTGGATTATATTCATCGTGCACTTTGAATCATCGATGTTTATCTGAACCGATTCATTAAATAGATCAGTCATTATATTATGATATTACAATATGCTATCGGGGGTTTTTGAACCAATAATCAGCATTGTGTTAATGGTATAATTGTAAAGGCACCGATCAATGGGTGCATTGATCGGTCATGCCTAAAAGGCATGACCGGTCAATACACCAATTGACCGGTTGCCTAAATGATATATATGCCAATTGAATTCATTTGGAGAAGACATAAAAAATATTAAATGATCTCTCTCCTTCAGACCTGCAGATAAAAATCAGATTTATTAGATATTGACATAATTCCTCATATCCATATATAGCATTCATAGTTCATAACTTGTTCTTCAATTAAAATTGAAATAATTTTACACCTGAGAGGAATATTTGTTTGGACAGCAACCACGTTTTGCTCAGTTACCAATGGGCAGGCAGATTGCCCCATAAACTCCTCAAAATCAGAAGTGGAAGTATTAATTTCTGATAACTGGATGCAAGTAGGAATATCCTCATGAACTTCCAACACACTCTCTTGTTGATGATCAGGAAATGGCTCATATGCTGAAATGGGAATAGCATTCTGGGGAGATTCATCCACAAGCAAATCAGGAGGAGAAAGAGGCATCTTAATGGAAACTGGAGTGGAGTCTGAAACTAGAGACTTAGGAGCATCATCAAATTGCTGCCCTTCTTCTGGATTATCTAGATCGATCACCTGAACATGAAATCGCGATTTTTCCTTCCCACAAACTGTCGTCTCCTCAGGAGGAAACACTACTGCCCGACTAACTCGCAACTTGATCCTTGTGCCCAAAGATGATGCACCTTCCTTGCTGTCAACCTGAATCTCAGACTTACGTCCAAGAGGCCCTGTAGAATCATCTTCTTTTCCAACCTTGATTTTTATAAGTCTAACAGCATTATTTTTCAGCCATGAGTTGGTGTTAGCCAAGATAGGCTGAAATGTCTCAAGGATGGATATGCACTCTTTGTGTGACCATTGGATCAAAGGAAGTGGAGCTTTCTCAACCCTCCGAGAAATGTACTCAGGATCAAGTATGTGCCCATCATCAATCATCCCTTGTGTGATATCCACCAAGTTCAAATCAACAATTTGCTCAACAGTGAGCCTGCAGTAATCCATCTTTAGAACTTCGACCTCTATGCGAAAATCTACCCAGATGTCCTCAATACGATGCACATGCACAAAGGATTTCTTGATCTTCTCCTTTATACCCCTGTAATCAAAATCAGCTCTAGGTTTAAACCTTTTGAGCTTGATTTCTTGCATTTCAGTCTCCATGGCCTTAGCTTTCACAGATGTGACAAGGGAATACCGGCCAATTTTCAATGGATTTGTGGTAGAGATCCCCATTCCAACCTTGTGTCTAGCAGACTGAAAAGTGTGAACAGCCATGATCTGTCTTCCCAACTCCATAAGAATGATCTTGTCAGTCGGGTATCTAGGAAGCATATATGGTTGACCACCATAGCATCCAATTCTCATATAGGTGAAAGTGGGGAACTATAGAAACAAACATCCATATTCGCACACCCTTTCCCATGCCTCATCTGATACTCTTTTGTTCCTCAGAGTTCTGTCAAATTGACACATGAAATATCCGAAGAATGCATCTTGGACTCTTCTGAAATGCAGTCTGCTGGGTCTCAAAATCAACTAATCATAATATTCCCAGATTGGTATAAGTGAGCGATCACCCTTGGTAGAAAAACCTGGAAAGTGTCTAAGTGATGCTGCCAAGTATACCAAATACGAATTCATGTAGAAAGTCATGGTAGATGGAACTGTTGCAAGTTGTTCGCACAAGGCATCGCTGATGACTTCTCCCCATGATATATGTTGCGACTGCCTTATGAGCATAATAAACTGATACATCCATGGCTCAAAGACATTAGAATGTTCAAGGCCCATCATCCTGCTGAGAAGGGTTATGGTGTCTCCTATCTCCCATTTGAAATCGCAGCGATACTACTTAGCCCACCTTGAGAAGGAGGCTCGTGGCTCTTGGATCCACCTGTTGATATGTCGCTTGCAATCTTTTTCCCTCTTCACGTAATACTCTATTGCACTTTCTTTGGAGATTTCCATGTAAACAGGTGCAGGAGGTATTCTGAAGACCTTCTCGATCGTATCTGCATCAAGACGGATTATAGCTTCGCCATCATCATTTTTTATGACTCTTGTCTCCTTGTCAAAATGATAGGCGCAGGCGAGAACAAATTCAGGTTCTAGGGCAGCCACCGGGAAGGAAGATGCATGATGGATATGGCTGTCCAACAGCCACTGCATGTTATTAGCCTGTGGATCTTCCACCCTCTTGACAAATTCTGACATATCCACGTGCCCTATTTCTGTATCTCTGATACGATCTAAAGGGGAAGAAACTTGGGAAGGTGCTACCTCATTCTGATATTTGTCATATTTGTACTTCATCTTTTTTGAAACTGGAGATGCCGGCAAATCTGACATTGATTGAAAACCTGGAATACTGTGATGAAGACTTAAAAGAGTCAAGGCAACATCATAGTCAGCTGCGAATATCATTCTTCCTTCTTCAAATGGGAATTCAAATGGAAAAAACTTCGATTCTTGAACTTCACGATTTTGTGAGAGGAAGAGGGGAAATATATAGAAATGGGAAAATCTTGACTTTGACCGATTTCGGATCTTGGGAAAATTTTTGCAAGTATACAAGTTGGAAAGAACATACATGCAATCGGGGTTTTAAAACCCGAATGCAAGTACACTTGTAAATTTGCAAATGGAGAAATGGATGGAAAATGAGAATTTGACTTGCGGAAAATAATGGAAATGGAAAGTACGGATATGGGAGACATGAATGGATAGAAATGCGAAAATCCGGGAATGCCATTTTCATGAAAATGGGAAGGACTTTTCAACATGTAATCCGGTTTTTAAAACCCAAATTTGAGAGGAAGGGTATTTCACATCTTTTCAACTTGGAATTTTAACCAAAAATGGTTAAATTCCTTAGCCATAAGGGAAGAAAAAGAATTTCCAACCAACTTGTAATCGGGATTAAAAATCCCGAATACAAGTAAAGAGGGAATTTGGGGAAGAACAATGCAATTCAAAAAATTGCATATCAAGGGGAAGATCTCTCTCACAAAAACTGATTTTTGGGGGAAGAACAACGTATTTACAAAAATGCAACTAAGAAGGAAAACTAAGAAAACTAGAAAATAATAAAATGAAACAAGAAAGAAAGGAGAACATACCTTGAATGAAACTGAGAATGCTTCTCCAAAAATGCAACCAATCTTTATATGAAGAAGAATAAATCAGTAAATAGACACAAACCGCAATCCCCAAACCCTTGCCACGTTCTAGAAAAACGTCTTTAGCAGCAAAAACGTGTTTATAGATGCAAGAAAATAGGGCCAAATCCTTAAGGAAATACCATGTATGAGAGTCTCAAAGCCAAACGCCCAAGGATGGAGGGAAAATGCGGCGTCAAATCCTTTCAATACGCAGCCAAAGGAGGGTCACGTGAAAAAAAACGTGGCAACAAATGCATCTTGAATGACCCATTAATATGACCAGAAACTTGTCGCAAACTCCACGCCTAGGTAAGAGAGGTAAAAACGAACTAGGAGATTGCAACTTCATGGAGTCTTGATCCCCCAAAATGTGGCTTCAAAAAAACACGTGGTTGCTGATTTAGACCAAAAAATCAGTAAATGCAAACCCCAAATGGCATGATAAGTGTTTACAAATGCATAAGAATAGGGTGAAATCCAAAACGCCTCTCCTTCCTAGAAGATCTCCACAAAAATTGCTTGAAAATTTCAACAAATTTGCGTCCAAATGAAAATCGGGTTTTTTGGAGACAGACAAGTTCGAATTTCCATAAATAAGTGAAAATCGGGTTTTTTAGAAGATATAGCAAGTTCTAATTTTCAATTTTTCCTCAACAAAGCCAAATTCGGGATTTTGGGAATGAATTGTAAAATTGTCAAAAATGCACTTTATAAGCACAATCGAGTTTTTTAGACCAAAGTGCAAGTTTAAAATTGTCACTTTTTCACTTACAAGGCATAATTGGGATTTTTGGAGAGAGATGCAAGTTTTACTCACTTGTAAAGGGGAAATAAAACCCCTACAACAAGTTATAATTTGCTTGCACACATGTAATAGGGGTTTAAAATCCCTACTACATGTAAAAAACCATTAAAGTAGGGGTTTTTGGAAAGAACTAGAAGTTTACTTGTAACTTAACCAAAAAATCCCTATTTTAACTAAAAAAGCCAAAAAACAATAAAAATAATAAAAACAATAAAAGGGAAATTTAAAATAAATTACAAGTATTCATCTTTTAATAAAAATGCACATGTAATAAGCTAAAAATTTCCCTACAAAGACCAAAACAATGGACATTTTGAAGAAAATTCTCCACCTGCAGTCGGGATTTTAAAACCCGAAATTGAAGGAAAGACATAGCAAACGAACCCAGAATGCGACGAAATTCGAAACGTAGTTCGAGGATGGATTAAAGATTAAGCCAGTACAAGGATTAGTCGAAATTCTGCCTCGAGAAGCATGCCATAGAGTAAAAATTTTCATTTTTTCACAAAAATTTCATGTTATGGTCCTTCATTTTTAGAAACAAAAATGAGGACAACAATGTTACATCCCACTTGTGCCCTAGTTGATTTTGTGCTGTATTTACGTCCTGATACATGTAAACCCTAGTGCATTTTGATATACTCATATGATGCATAATGTGCCTAGTTTTATGCTTTAAATGATGGATTTGTTCAGATGATTATGTGAAAGTGAATAATGATTATTATGTTTTAGATGCTAATTTGATGTACTTTGATATAGTAAATAGATGAATAGCAGTTAACAATATGATATCGTGTTTCACTTTTATCAGGATTTATTATTTGTCAGAACTAGACAAGATTGGATCTAACCGATTTACGTGGGCCAAGTGTGTGCAAGAGATCGTCGTCCTCCACGAAAGGAGGGAAAGTATCATCAGGTCGGGAGGTGGAAGGAAGGAAGAACTCAATGCCGTTTGGAAACCCTAGCCTAAGCCAAGTAAACCTAGATTGATTTTGTCAAACCTTGCTAGCCAGTGCGCTAGATAACCGTGTAGGTCAGTATAGAGAAATTACGGTTGTCACTTCTCGCGACAATTATTAATTAATTGTTTTATTAATTATTAATCAAGTGGTTGGATCAATGTTCTTTTATCCTATAATTATATATATATTTATATATAGGTATATATATGTTACATATATATCCTATACGAGTACCTGGGTATGTGAGTACGTATACATGGTCGTATGCGTACTACCGCAGTCAGGCATTCGTAGGGAGTATACGCCACATATATAAATATAAATAAATATATAATTATAGTTTAAATAAATTTATAATTATATGACAACATTTCTTTTTAATTAGAAAAATTATCTTGTGCCAACATAATTTGGCATCTTTATTAAAGTGAAGATTATGTGAGGGGGAGACATAAATTTACCCTTCTAAAGTTGCTAATTGATTTACGTGAATTAATTCCTTAAAACTCAAAATAAAAATAAAAAAATAAATAAGTTTTAAGTAAAAGCATTTTAATTTATAATACTCTAAGCTATGGCATGTTTACTCATTCTACGAGTAAATTATTATGCTATATCGAGCTATTAGGAGGATTACTTAAGAAAAGAGTATTGCAAAGGTAAAAATCTCTTTTAAAAATCGCACATAATAATATATCTTTTATCGAACCTTTTGGGGAAAAAAGGAGCTGAATAGTTATCACAAAAACTTCATAACAAGAGAAAAAGAGATTTTTTTCACGGAAAAAACTTGGTGAAGAAGCCAATAACAATTGCTGAGTGCGTAAGGGCTGCAGTCACGGGAATCATGAGGCAGGTTTTGAATTCCACCTGGTATTAGGGCGTGGCAAGCAATAATATGTTTTAGGGTGAATACATAAACAAAGGAAGGGGGATTAAAGGCATTCATCTTCTCCTTGATGGCAAGAAAGAGGGTTTTGCTCTACTATTTTGTTATTGTTCAGCTCAACCATTACAAAATATAGAGGGTTTTGTTGAGAAGGGCATTGGAGTGCATTCTCTGACAAGGTTCTACACTTCTCAGGTCTTGTAGTCTGGCTACCCTACGAGTTTGATAATTCTTCTTCCATTTCTCATTCAAGTTTCTAGAAAAATAGAGGAAAAGAACAAAATGCAGTGTATTCTTCCTTATGTCTTGAAAATTCTGAAATATTTTCATTTAGTGGTGTGAATGTTGAAAGTATTCTAGAATGGAGAAGGGCAAACCCTTATGCAGTCTTTAAATGACAAAATACGTAATATATCTGCTTATTTCTGTATTAAACCAAATTTACTTACTGTTCTTGGTAAAACTAGAATAGTTATGAAATTATGAACTGGTTCTCATACCTGCACAGTTGTGGGAAATTTAAAAGTATGCTCATAAATATATATATGTATACATGGGTATGTGTATATATATATATTTATGTGTATAGATGTAACTTTGGAATGTTTATGTTATGAAAGGTCAGGAAAATTATTTTAGTGTTGAAAGGTTGTATGGAATTAAACCAGCAAGGTGTTTTTATTCCTTCAGACGATATAAACCTGGAATTATAATGGGTAAACCCAACACATGCCCAAATTCCTCAATAACATTGTTCTATTTTAAATAGTTTTCATAACCACAGTAGACAGCAAGGTCACATTGTTATCAGACCAGTATGATTAAGGTTTACTTTTATGAATAAATATATAAATGTAATTATATCTATAAATACACTATTAGGTGTGTATTTATATATATAAATATAGGTATATCTGAGTAATGATGTGCAGGCCTGGAAATTATGTTTACTCACACCATTCAGCTAACTTAAATCTGAAAATCATAAGAACATAATCAATATGGAGGTGCAGGAAGGCTCCATTTGGACAAACTTAAACCAGAAAACCACAGTTTATAATCAGCACGTCTATGTTATAAATATATTATACACCTTTACGCAAGTACATATATCTCTAAATTAGATATAATTGTGTATAGTCAACTGCAGGTCTATGTGTTAGATTTACATGTATTCCTCAGCTGAACTATAGACTGAAATAAATCTTATCCTCGGAATCTCTGCCTTCATGAATTTATGTATTTGTGATACAAAGGTTAAGGCTATTGTGAAGTCTATCTTAAATAAAAATAAGTTGTAAACCTTCGACATCGTGATTACTCACTGTGCATGTGAAGGGCAGGTACACGTACCCATAAGTACAAGTACTTGGGCGTATACTGGCAAGTATATACCAGTGAAGTTATACCTGGTAATATTTAACATATATGCAAGGGTAATTGTACTCACGTGTCCGTGTACACATATCTTAGCATGCACGGGTAGACATGTTCCAATATAGCGATGCAGACTTGTACCAAGCCAAGGGTTCAGTCGAAACCTGTTGAAAACATAGTAGTTGTGCGAGGAAGAAATGGTTGTTAACACTTGAAATACCTTTACTATAACTATTGAACACTAAACCCAACATGGTCCTTAGAATTACTTTCAAGTTCAGCTAAACTCCTCAACCCAGACTTTTGTCGAGAAGGGTGAGATCATTCACAGTGCGAAGACTCGTGCTTACAGTGTAAAACCTTGGCTAAGGTGGTGCTGTGTAATGCATGCACTAGTCTAATCTTTAGCACCAGATACACCCTTAGTCAAAGCGTCATACTAGTAGGGAGTTACCCTTAGTGTATGACCAAGTGTGTAGGTCCTAACACCAAGTCTCAGATGGCATTGAGTTCTCGTATTCCTTTACCTTCCTATGAAGGGTTGGGCCAATCCAAAAGGATATGGCACGGGGGACTAGATAGTCCGTGGTTGGGCAGAAAAGCGCCCTAATGATACTTTCCCTCCCCACCAGTATCATGACCGAGTTGAAGTTCAAAATTTCGCATCAGTTGAAAAGTACTCTCTAAACCCTATCTCTCTTTCATTTCATGCAGGTTAACTAGTTCTAAATATTGCATGTATGCTTAATTTTTAGTTCAATGTACTTAATTTTCAGTTATCATTATTCATGTTCCTGTTTTGAATTTTAAATTAAATATATATATATCCATCTTGCTATGCTTATGTTAACAGCTATTCTTTTGCAAAGGTTAGATTATTTGAATTTAAATTTCTTTCGAAATTTTCAGCATGTTACATCTCATTGTATTTCAGTCCTTTCGTTGCATAAGTGGTTGAGTGATCTATTTCCTAGTTTTAATAATCGTCCTCCCACTAAAAAGTGGTTGAGTGATTCTCTATTAGTTGTTCTTGTTAGACAGTTCAAATAACCAGAAGACAACTAAGAGGGGGGTTGAATCAATTGTCACAGATTACCGAGACCATTAGCAATTTAAACTTTAATACTGGAACCCAGAACATTAAAACCGAAATAGAAGATAAACCAATTAAGCATAAACAATAATCACAGAATAAATACCATCCATATGGCACCAAGATTTATACGTGGAAAACTTGGTAAATGGAAAAACCATAGTGGGAAGCCTACCCACAGTCAGATAATACTTCTGCAGTAAGTATGTGAATTACAATTGAGGGATCTGCACTTGCAGGAAGGCCAACAGCCTAGAGCGCACTGCTCATAACAAAAGGAGCCTCACTAACTACATAGAAATCCAGACTACAATCCGGAGAAGTGTTGAACTGCAAAAGATAGCATCTTCTATGCCTGAGTACAATTTCGGTTTAAGCTCAATACCAGAGGACTAAATCCTCTTACATAAACCCAATTCGATCTCCAATGATCGACCAACTCCTCTGCCTGAATGATATTACATTATTCGCCTATTACATTCCTTGACCATGACCTCTAACAATAACCATGATGATCTACAATGAGATCTTACATCTATATATACAAAACCTCGACCATAAATAATTAGGTCGGCCACCAGACAATAAACCAATTACATAATTACAAATCACGTCGGCCTAAGACCAAACAAATAATATCCAACACATAAGACATCCCGGAAATACATTGATAGGTCCAATCCACATGTTACATAAATGTCGGTCCATAACCTCGATCAACCGGGACCCAGTATAGGTCCACATGCTACAGCAATGATCTCCATTCGCCAAGTCTCAAACATGATCACGAACAGCATCCAAAAACTCCACCAAAAGCTGCACCACCACCACTTATGCAATTCATCAAAGATCACCAAAAGCTCTACCAGTGAAACCCTCACCGAAACCAAAAACCAAGCTTCTAGGTAAGTAGGATAGCATCTGATCACCAGACCAAAACCTACTGACCAAATATGAGTATGAGTATCATGAACAAGCCAATTCCATCACCAAACTATACCGGAGCCAACCAGATCATGCCAGATCCAAGTTAACCAGAAACCACTCGACCTACAAGACCAAAAGGGTGTCGGTAAAGCATCCAAACAACTAGTGTCGGCATCAATGACAAAACATCAATGCAACACATAATCAATTCCACCAAATGGCCAACAGTGCCCGTTGGACAAGCGGAAGGGGCTGGCTTGCCGCCCAACATTGTAATTTTTCAGTTGATTATTGGAGCTAATGATCCCCTATTCACTGTATGCTCTCACCTTCCCACATTGGGTTCTTGGTGATCAAAAAGTGGAAGGGTTCTCTTTCAGCAGTATTGAGTTTATATTCCCTAACCTTAACGGGTGTTTGTGATGTTTTAAAACTGCAAAAATTGAAAACAAAAAGTGGGGATATATCAATGGTATCAGAGCTAGTTTTCCTGCCAGCCTATGCATTCAATTGATCAGAGTTCCCCATGACTGACAGAGAAGTCCTTTACTACAATAGAGAGCAGAAGAGACAACAGTATCAGATTCTAGTAGTACCGGTTGAAGAGTCTTTTTTAGAGATACTTAGAAACAGAGAAACAGTAGTTGATGTTAATGCATTAGTAGCTTCTGCAAGATAAGACTTTCCTAACCCGTTAATCTCCTCTATTATGTTTTGGTTTACTCATCTATGCTATTAGATTATTTGATTTATGCTTTCCGAACTGAATATGTTTATCAGACTGTAACATTGATCATGATTATGATATTGACATTGGATAAAGATGGATTAGATCGACGACTTGCTTAACATAGTTAAGCATCGATCTAAATGCTATCGGGCTAGTAACCCGATAGCATATTAATGTCGATTCATTAATGAATCGGCATTAATATACTATCGGGGTATTAACCCGATAGCATATGTAATGCTATTAGTTATTGGGCTTGTTTGCTTTGATACCGATTCATTATCGGGTGTGTTCATATCGATCTGTTATCATTTACAATGGCACCGATTAGTTATCATAGACATCGAGTGGATCGGATGACATTTGTAAGAGTCACGACCAAGTGACATCTTGGTCGGACATGTCTAAAAGACATGTCCGATTAGGTGCCACTTGATTGTGACTACCTTACTATATATGCATCATTCAAAAGAAAGGGGATGACATTGAAATCAATACATGTTCATCCTCCATACCTGCAGTAAAAAGAAAGACAACAATATTATTGTCATAGTCATAATACCAAAATTTTAAATACACCATCTTGCATATAACTTGTTCATTAAATTGGAAATTGCAATAACATTTACATGGTGTCAGAGCCATGTTGATCGAACTTGAGGCTATTCAATTTTGTGAATAATTTAAGAACAAGGTTATATACTACATCACATTTCTCCAATGGCCAGCGCTATCAGATTCGAAGACAGACTCGGAGGTGGCGATGATTTTTCAACCTGGAAGCTCAGAATCCAGATGATCTTAAAGGAGAACAAAGTGGATTCATTTGTCAAACTAAAAATGACCAACCTGAAAATGAACCTGACAAAACAGCATGGATTGAGAGAAATGAAAAGGCCATAAAAATAATAGTTGATGGGGTGAGAAACAACATAATGCCCATCATAAGAAAACATCAAACAACCTATAAAATGTTCAAAGCACTTGAAAGCACATTTGAGATATCAAATGCAAGTCGAACTCTGGCATTAAAACGAGAAATAAATCATATCACCATGAACAAGGGGGAGACAATCAATGCCTACTTTATGCGGATATCAATTCTAAGAGATGAACTAGCAACTCTGGATTACGAGATCCAAAGCAAAGAGTTAACACTCATTGCTCTAGATGGGTTGCCTAGTGGATGGAGTACATCCGTCCAAGGCATCAGTGCAAGGTCCAAGTATCCTAAGTTTGAAAGATAAGGGACAATTGTCTCCAAGAAGAATCAAGATTGAACAAGATGGGAATAAAACAAAAGAACATAGATGAAGACCTTCAAGTTCTAAATACTAACACAAATAAGACAACCAAGAAGAAGCAATTTAGGAAGAGGAAGGGTCATCAAGGCAAGAACACTTCAAAGAGAGACCTATCACATATTCAATGCTATAGGTGCGATAAGTTTGGGTACTTTGTTGCAAAATGTCTAGAGAGAGCCAAACAAGCCACATTTGCCAGAGCAGGAAAATCTAAAAGAGAAGATGACTCCCAGAACTATGTCCTCTACTCAGCACTTACAAGCCATGCATCAAATAAGTCTAACTCCTGGGTGATCGACAGTGGCTCATCCAGACACATTACAGGGTTTAGAGAAGTGCTAGACTCCATGACAGAGGATAATGATGAGGAAGTAACCATCGGAGATGATTCCTCACATCCAGTTAGAGGAATTGGTTCCTGCACCATCAAACTGAAGACAGGCATATCATTGCAACTCGAAGGAGTACTATATGTCCCCGGCATCAAGAGAAATCTAGTCTCCATATCAGCCCTAGAAGATAACAGATTTAGAGTAACATTCATGGAGAACAAGGTGTTGGCTTGGCCAAGAAATTCTTCCATCAAGAAAGCTAAAGTCATTGGTCAAAGACAAGGCTATTTGTATGAGTTGTGCACAGAGCCCAACCTAGCCCTAATTCATGAAGCAACAAATGCAAATGAGGTCTGGCATAGAAGACTAGGCCACCTGAATTATAGAGCTTTATCATCTATGGGAAACCTTGTCACAGGTTTACCTAAGTTGCAGCAATATCATTCAGAGGCATGCAAGGGATGTGCCCTAGGTAAAAATATCAAGGGTGCCTTCCATAATAGTACTAGGAAGACAAGCAAAGTTTTAGAGTTAGTTCATTCTGATGTATGTGGACCAATGTCCGTTCCCTCTCTAGGAGGATGTTTGTATTATGTAATATTTGTTGATGACTACGCTAAGAAAACTTGGATCTACTTTCTGAAGTGTAAAGAATCAGAAGAGATCCTTAGTAGGTTTAAAGAGTTTAAATCACTGACGGAGAACTACTCAGGAAATAAAATTAAAATCCTAAGGACTGATAATGAGGGGGAATACACATCAGAATTATTTAAAGATTTTTGTAAAAACTCAAGGATTAAGAGGGAGCTAACAATACGTTATAATCCTCAACAAAATGGGGTAGCTGAGAGGAAAAATAGGACAATTGTAGAAGTTGTCAAAGCCATGATTCTTGATCAGAATCTAAATATCAATCTTTGGGTAGAAGCAACTAACACTGCTGTGTATATACAAAACAGATGTCCTCACTCACATCTTAAAGATAAAACTCCTGAAGAAGTATTTACCAAACTAAAGCCAGATATCAGCCACCTTAGGATATTTGGGTGTCCTGTCTATATACATGTACCTAAAGAGAAAAGACTAAAACTAGAACCTTCTGGAAAAAGGGGAATACTTGTAGGATATAGTGAAACATCCAAGGCCTATAGAATATATATACATGGTTAGAGAAATATTGAACTTAGTAGGGATGTAATCTTTGAAGAAGATTTAGCCTTCAAAAGAGCCCTAAGTACAATAGAGCCTGAAATCTATATCCCCACTCCTAACATAGAAGATGATCCTACTCCTGAGCTTCAAAGGGAGAATCTTGAGGAAACTATAGGTGAAACTCCAATCCTACCTAGAGAAAACCTCAAGAAAAGACCTCTATGGGCCACCAAGACTGTAGCAGAAGCTTAGAAGTTTGCTGCTCCTTCAGGAACCTTCAGGGAAAGCAAAAGACCTAATAAATTCACTAGCTATGTTGCTCTTATGAATGATCTCTCTAAAGCTGAACCAAACAATGTATCAGATGCACTTAAACATCAAGTATGGAAGGATGCCATGTCTAAAGAGTATCAGTCCATTATGAAGAATGATGTTTGGGAGATCGTTCCTAGGCCTACTAAGAAATCTGTTGTTTCATCTAAATGGCTTTTTAAAATCAAACATGCTGCAGATGGCAGTATTGAAAAGCACAAGGCCAGCTATCTGTTATGCGGTCAATGCCTTAAGTCAGTTTATGTGTGAACCTAAGGAAATCCACTTGATTGCAGTGAAACACATTATGAGATACTTACAAGGTACTCTAAACCTTGGTCTCAAATATGAGAAAGTCGATCTAGACCTACACGGATTTATAGACTCAAATTGGGCTGGGAGTGTGACTGACAAGAAAAGCACTTCAAGGTGTTGCTTCAGTTTAGGATCAGCCATGATTTCTTGGATCAGCAGAAAACAGTCTTCTGTAGCACAGAGTTCCACCGAGGCTGAGTACATTGCAGCTTCCATGGCTGCTCGAGAGGCAGTATGGCTTAGGAAGTTGCTTGTGGGACTATTTGGTGAACCCATGAAACCCACTGTCATCCACTGTGACAACCAGAGTTGCATAAAGCTTTCTATAAATCCAGTATTTCATGACAGATCTAAGCATATTGAGATTCCATACCATTATGTACGACACATGGTAGACAAAAATGTGATCAAATTGGAATATGTTAGTACAGGAGATCAGACTGCAGAGATTCTGACCAAACCACTTTCCAGAGTGAAGGTTGATCACTTCAGAAAAGGTTTAGGTATGATAGAAAGGTAATCTGCTTTGTAAATAAGATGTTTAATGTGTAAACTTCTTTTGTCATGTTGAGACATTCTGGGTTTCACCCCTTGTGTTCATATCTAAGAGGTGACGATATCTCAGATTATGAACACTTGTATGCAGACATCATAAGGTGACGATATCTCAGATTATGAACACTTGTATGCAGACATCATAAGGTGACGATCTTATGATTCTCTAAACCAGTTATCATGTTGGATCTCTGGTATGTCATGGATGTGCCATGATGGTGTTGTGATAAAACATTTGTATAAAATGTTTGTGCACATATCACAACCTGGATAAGATGAGAATCTAACCATCCTCATATGTTTATCCTTAGTATTGCGTGTTTAGGCAATACTAATATCACGTGTTCAAGTGATATCTTGTCATAATGAAATGATGAATCTTTTATATCACATGATTAGGTGATACTCTATGTCACATACTTAGAGTGATGTTTAATATTTGTATCTTATGTCTTGATGGTACTTTATATCATATGTATAGATGATATATATTCTTGGAGACTGACATTATGGAAAAGAAATGTGATGCAGGTTACTTTATCTATCTTCCAAAGCTAAGAGGGAGTGTTAATGCATTAGTAGCTTCTGCAAGATAAGACTTTCCTAACCCGTTAATCTCCTCTATTCTTTTTTGGTTTACTCATCTATGCTATTAGATTATCTGATTTATGCTTTCCGAACTGAATATGTTTATCAGACTGTAACATTGATCATGATTATGATATTGACATTGGATAAAGATGGATTAGATCGACGACTTGCTTAACATAGTTAAACGCCGATCTAAATGCTATCGGGCTAGTAACCCGATAGCATATTAATGTCGATTCATTTATCATAGACACCGAGTGGATCAGATGATATTTGTAAGAGTCACGACCAAGTGACATCTTGGTCGGACATGTCCGATCAAGGTGCCACTTGATTGTGACTACCTTACTATATATGCATCATTCAAAAGAAAGGGGATGACATTGAAATCGATACATGTTCATCCTCCATACCTGCAGTAAAAAGAAAGACAACGATATTATTGTCATAGTCATAATACCAAAATTTTAAATACACCATCTTGCATATAACTTGTTCATTAAATTGGAAATTGCAATAACATTTACAGTTGACAGTATGGTGGAGAGAACGACAGAACAAAATGAGACCCCTGATGCTAGATAAGAAAGAAAGTTTGATGCCAGTATGGATATTATGTCACAGTTTTTGGCCAAGCTTAATCAAATGCTAGTGGGACTCCTAACCAACCCACTAATGACCATGAAGCTGGCACTTCTAACCCTCCTAGAGGAAATGGAAGCAACCAAGGGAGTAACAAAGGAGGTCCTAATGATAGAATTCTTGGAGTGTCAGTCTCTAGGCCTTTGCAACATGTCTTTATACCCAAGGAAGCACCACAAGCTGAAATTGAGATACTTACAACTGATGAAGTGAGGAATAGTTACGTGGAGTATGCTTCTCTTCCTATTGAGATCTGGGATATCCTCACCTTGAATCAGTTCATGAACCAAAAGAAGAAGAGAGGTGGAAGATATGATAGCCATCCTTATGCTCCAAGAGATTATCAGCAAGCCCTTGGAAAGGTGTCTCTGGCCCACTTTGACGGGAGTGATAAGTGTACTGCTAGATCGTGGGTTCAGAAGTTGGACATTTATTTGTCCTTGAGACCAATGTTGGAGGAAGATGCAATCAAGTTTGCCACTTTGCATTTGGATGGAGCTGCTCACAAGTGGTGGTATCATGTGTTAGTCACCCTTGGCCACAGTTCGATTAACAACTACAATAAGTTCACCAACAAGCTCATTGAAATATTTGACACTAAGGATCCTGAGGTGAAATTCCATGAGCTTGCATAGCTGAAACAACAAGGTTCCTTGGACACCTTTATAACTGATTTTCAAAGACTTTTCATGATGGTTACCAGTATTTCTGAGAAGAGGCTAGTGGTCCTATTTACTGAAGGACTTGAAGAGCCCCTAAGAGGTTGGGTTAAAGCCTTTGACATGCCCACCTTGGTTGAAGCAATAAAAAAGGCAAGAAGTATGGAGTTGGCTGCCCCTAAGTCAAAATTTCAGTCCAAGCCTATCCCTTTTCGTAAGGACAAGAAGAAATTTCCAAATCAGTCCAAGAAGTTTCCCTCTAGGATGGATGATGAGCTACGAAGAGAGCTCTGGAGGAAGAATATGTGCTACTCTTGCAAGGAACCATGGGCCCCGGGTCACAAGTGTTATGGAAAAGGCAATGCGCACTATATGGAAGCCTTTTCTACTGATGGATCAGATTCTGAAAATTCAATTTAGCAGACTGATATGAGAGAAAGTGAGTACGAGGAGCTCCTAGAAGAGATTGAAGACAACCACAAAGATAGGGGTGTAGTTGCACAACTATCCAGCCTTCATAAAAAAGAATCATATAGAATCCGAGGAGTGCTTGGAGAGCACCGAGTTATTGCTCTTATTGACATTGGAGCAACTCATAACTTCATAGATGAAAGGATTGTTGCAAAGAGAGGCCTTGTAACTAATGAGGATGAAGGATTCAATGTAATGGTGGCAGATGGTTCTACCATCTCATGCAACTGGTTGGCCTCTAATATGTCTTTGAAGTTAGGGAACTATGAAGTCAAGGATGACTTCTTTGTGGTTAGCATTGGAGGAACTGATGATGCAGTGCTTGATATACAATGGCTGCGATATCTTGGTGAGATCACTCTCAATCTGCAAATAATGGAGTTGAAGTTTATGTCCGATGGGAAGAGAGTGGTGTTAAGAGGGATGCCTAATGGAGGCCCTCGAATTGTATCATCGAAGAGGATGGAGAGGCTGATCCATCATGATCAAGTGGAGTGGGCAGCGGAATGCATGATCATGCCATCCAATCCAATAAAAGAAAAGAGACACTATCCTCCCAATATTCAATAGTTGATCACTAAGAGGAGTAAGGTTTTTGAAAGTCCACCCCCTGGGAGACCCCCTGAGAGAGGGACTGAACACATAATTGAACTTGAAGAGGGAGAAAAGCCGGTTATCACTACTCCATACTAGTATCCCAAGAAGTAGAAAGATGAGATAGAGAAAGCTATCAAGGAGCTTTTGGACATGGGATACATCCGGCCTAGTAAGAGTCCCTTTGCTTCTGCGATTGTTCTAGTGAAGAAGGATGGGACCATGCGCATGTGTGTGGATTATCGAGCTCTTAACCAAAAGACTATCAAAAATCGGTACCCCATTCCCAGAATTGATGAGATACATGGACTTGTTTTCTTTTTCAAGATTGATCTCAGATCAAGTTACCATCATAATAGAATGAGGGAATCAAATATTGCGAAGACAACTTTCAAATACCATTTTGGGCATTTTGAGTTCCTAGTCATGCCCTTTGGGTTGACTAATGCTCTTGCTACCTTCCAATCCTGTATGAACAAGATCTTCCAGAAGCAGTTGAGGAAATTTGTGCTTATCTTCTTTGATGATATCCTCATCTTCAACAAATCTTGGAAAGGGCACTTGAAGCACTTGGATGAAGTGCTCAGCATTTTGGAGCTCGAATCACAATTTGCGAAAGAGTCCAAGTGTGAATTTGGAATGAAGGAGTTGCTCTACCTTGGTCATATCATCAGTGCAGATGGAGTTAAGATTGATCCTGAGAAACTCAAGGCAATAATCAATTGGCCTCCACCTGAGAACTTGACACATCTGAAGGGGTTCTTGGGGCTGTGTGGCTTCTATAGGAGATTTGTGAAGGGCTACTCTTAGTTGGACGCTCCCCTCATAGATCTCACTAAAAAGGGAGCTTTTGTTTGGTCAGAAAAGGCACAAAGTGTATTTGACAAGTTCAAGGAGATTATGAGCTCGTGCCCTGTTTTGGCTTTACCAGACTTCTCTAAGCCCTTTAAGCTACAATGTGATGCATCTGGAGAAGGTATTGGTGTTGTCTTAATGCAAGAGAAACATCCAATTGTGTTTGAGAGTAGAAAACTAAGAGGAGTTGAGAAGACATATTCTATCTATGACAAGAAAATGCTCACAATCATGCATGCTTTGGCCAAGTTCAGACAATACTTGGTGGGAAGAAAATTTGTTGTCAAGACAGATCACAATAGCCTCAAACATTTAATGCACCAAAAGGATTTGAACGAAAGGTAGCAAAAGTGGGTAAGTACGCTACAGGCTTACGACTTTGACATTGAGTACATCAAAGGCAAGAACAACACTGTAGCTGATGCACTTTCAAGAAGGCCCCATTTAAGCTCTTTGTGTGAACTTACTGCTCATTGGAGGGACTCGTTGGTTGCTGATTATGCCAAAAATCAGTTTGAAACCAACATAATTGAGGGTACTTTTCATGATGAAAGGTACAAGGTAGTTGATGGGTTGATAATCTACAAAGGTAGAATCTTTTTGTTGCCCAAATCTAAGCTCAAGAAGAAGATCTTGCAGACTTTCCATGGCATTCCTCTTGCTGATCATTAGGGTTATTTCAAGACCTATATGCAGATTCGTGAGAGATTCTCTTGGAAGGGGTTGAAAAATGAGGTGTTGTTGTGGTGGACAGATTGACCAAGTTTGCTCATTTTTATGCCATCACTAGCTCATTTACAACTCAAGTTGCTAATGTGTTCTTTTGTGAGGTGTTTAGACTGCAGGGGTTGCCAAAAAACATTGCCAGTGACAGGGACAACAGGTTCCTAAGCACTTTTTGGCAAGAGGTTTTCAAATTGTGTGGTACAGTGCTCACTCCAAGCACGAGTTATAACCCACAAACTAATGGGGAAACGAAGATTGTGAACAAGTGGTTGGAAGGCTATCTCAAAAATTATGTCTCAGAGCAGCAGAAAACATGGGTGAGATGCCTACATTTAGGGGAGTACTGCTACAATTCATCCTACCACATGTCCATCATGATGTCTCCTTTCATGGAACTCTATGCTTACGAGGCCCCTAGCTTTGTTGATTTGATGTTTGGTGATAGCAAAGCCCCTCAAGCAAAAGATATGGTGCAGCAGTGTCAGGATATCTTGAGGGATTTGAAGAATAACTTCCAGATTGCACAGAATCAGCACAAGTTGTGTGCTAATCAGTAGCGTGTAGAGTGCTCATTTGAGGTTGGAGATATGGTCTACCTTAGACTTCATCCCTTCAGACAGTCTACTCTCAAGAAGAGTGGAGTGGAGAAACTCAAGCCACATTTCTATGGGCTATTCAAAGTCATCAAGAAAGTTGGTGCAATGGCTTATGAGTTGGAGCTACTAGCGAGCAACAAAGTTCATAATGTCTTCCATGTGTCTCGCCTCAAGAAGGCACTTGGACACAATGTTGTGGTCTCTTCAAATTTACCTCTCCTGGATCAGGAAGGACAGTTGGTGTTGATTCCAGAGGAGATCATTGATTCCCAAGAAAGAGTACTTGGTGAAGTGGAAGGTTTTGCCTGTGGAGAATGCCACTTGAAAAAATGAGGAGATTCTGTAGCATCGAAACTTGCAGTTGCTTCACGACAAGCAATCTTGCGGAGGGCGGACTGTAATGTCCCCTTCTTAGTAGTAATCAACTTAGTTGATCGTTAGCCTATTCCGGAGACTCGTAGGCTAGTCGGAAGCAAAAATTAGGGTTTCCTACCTCTAGGAGGATGTTTTAGAATTTTTGGTGGCTTGCATGTGGGAGTTTGTCAGTTTTTGTTCTAGATTCTTTTTGGATTTTCAGAAAGCTTCATAATGACGGTACATGCATTGCAAGCAGTGGAGACTGGCAAATTTACTATTTTTAGTAAGTGGAGGCAAGGGCAGCTTATTTCTCTGCATTTTCAGAGAGCTTCGCGATGGTGTAACATGCAAATGAATCTGAAGACTTTTTTTGGACTTACTATTTTTAGTAAGTTACGATGGCTGCTCAAAATGTGGTAAAAATCACTTTGGAAACACTTACTATTTTTATAAGTATGTTATTTATAGGAGTACTATTTTTTGGAGTATTATTTTTGGCAAGTTCCTATGTTCCAACTTAGAAGTCTATTTTTAGCAATGCAGTTCAGTACTTTGGCCTCAGCTCAATATTGGTAGTTGTCAGTAATTGAAGAAGGTATATTTTAATGGTTAAGGCTTATATTTATTTTATTTAGATTGGACGACTTGGAGAGGAGAAATAATAATTTTATCCTAAGTCTATTTGGCAAAATATTTTACCTTCATAGTGGGGCGCCAAAATGCAGTTTAATTTATGGCAAGGTCAATGATATTTTATAAAACCTAATGTTTATCAAAAGTGGTGACTAGGGGTGGAAAGGAGTTGGATGCCAAATGCCAAGGAGATGAAATGAAAGTCATTTGAATTTGGGTGCCATTTGAGTTGGAGTTGAATTTGAATTTGGTATGGTGTGAGGCAATAAATAAGGGCCTTGGGCTCTCATTTTCTCATCCACTTTTATTTGCAACGAAGTGCTACCGAAATTCAAAGTGATTCCTTCGAGGAATGCATACCTCCTAGCTGGTTCTTGGCTTCTTGTTTGAAAGATAGCAACTAGTTGAGATTGTGAGACTGTTCTTTACACTGAAGAATAGTTATTTAAACTGAAGGACAGATGGAGTTCATTGATGTAGTAACATTTGATGTTTCCTGATGTGTTTTGGGTGTTTTGTGAGTTTTCAAGTTGCTGGTCGGTTGTAGAGCTGAAGTGGTTTTCTTATCATAAGTCTATGGGTGAATCTTTGTGGCTTCAAGGTACTCTCCCTTTATGTTCCTAGGCCTTAGGAGATTCTATATGCCAGTTTTCAGAGTTTAATTTGGAGATATGAATTTTATAATGCAAATCGCCCTCATGCCCAGGTCATACCATGCTGGAGTTGACTAGAAATACGTGCATAAATGTTTTGAGTGAGTTTGTTGTTGTTTGTTGGTCTTAGTCTGGTCCTTTTCTTCCTAGAAATCATTTGCAATCAGTTTTGAGTCTTTTCGTTAAGTTTTGGAGGAGTTGTGTGCATTTTAGTGTGGTTTGAAGTGTTGAAATATGTAGATAAAATCGGATTCTAGTTTAAATTATTTATGTAATCATGGGCGGCAGCATGTAACTTACGTAACTTGTAATTAGGGCCGACCTATATGCAACTTGTAATCAAAGGTTTGATCCTATTCTTGGCGCCAAAACTACAAGGCCGACTATGATCTATTGGAGGCATTAATTCATATATATACAAGATGATTTGTGATCATTCTACAATCAATACAATCAGTGAATTACCTATCTCTACAATCAGCAAATCACCTAGGGTTCCTGAATCAGTCTAAAGGCTGGCGAACTTGTATTCCAAGCTGAGCAAACATTCTTCAGTGCTGCCGAATGAAGTTACAGTGACAACGATCTGCATTTGAAGGATTGTCAAGGTCATAGCATTTCAGATAAGTCTGCCCTAGCATGGGAATGTTGTAATTGTGCTACTGTGTTTTATCTAATATAAACTGAGATAATTGTAGTTGGGTTTTTCACCTCCGAGGGGAGGTTTTCCTAGGGTACTACTATGTTATGTGTATTGCGTTTATTGTTTTATGTTCTTTGTTATCAGTCTGATCATAAAATCAACATGGTATCAGAGCTTGGTTCGAATTAGGTGTAATCAGATTGACTGTAATTATTTATCTTCTTTTTGCTCTTATCACTTCTTGAAGATGATGCACAGTCTCAGGGTTGAAGATAGGTTGGATGGACCATGCAACTTCACATCAAGATGGTGAAAGGAGAGTCCGTCTTAGAGCACTTATGAGGATGTTGCCCGTGACACCTTCAGAGGTCACATTGTAGCTGCAGTAACTGATTGCCTTCTGCTTGGCTAAAGATCTTGGCTTCAAGGTGGTTGCACATATGCCCGACCTACCAAAATTTGATATGGAGCGAAATATGGCGAGCCTCACAGAGTTCCTTGAGAGTCCTTCTTCTAGGGCTGATGGCCTTAAGGCGATGTGTGATGGCGAGGGCCGAAGGCCACGCAGCCATCATCACTAGATGCTTCTGTATGGTTGGAAAGCGAGAGTAGGAAAGAACGTTGGTGGACCAACCTATAAAGAGATAAGTATTTTCCATGGTTGAATAATGTTCGTGAATTTCTTCATATAGTTATCAATTCATGCTATAGCGAACCATGTATGATACCAGCATTAATATTTCTCTTTGAATGCTTTTAGGACGGAGATTGCATTCTAGGGTGGATGAGCTTGATACATCCTGTGGGAAAGCCACGTAGGCTGAAGAATGGAGATGCAGATTGCTTCCATGAGACTAAGCTGGTGGCTGAAGATGTTTTCTCGAAAAAAAAAAAAAGGCTATAACATTCAGAAGGAGCGTGATGTTTCAGCTTTAGAGGGAGCCTGTTTCTTTCGGCTTCAGGGGAAACTGCATTCTTTGGTTAATGCATTCTTCTATGGGAGAAGTTTGAGGTGAAAACCCTCGTTCCACCCTCTGCGAGTAGGCATGGTGGTGTTGCATTCTTCTCTGGGAGAATTCTGAGGTTAGAGCCCTCGTTCCACCCTCTGCGATTAGGTATAGTGGACCCACCCTCTGCGAGTAGGTATGGTGGGTATCATTGAAGAAATTCCACCCTCTGCGAGTAATCATGGTGATCCCACCCTCTGCGAGTAGGTATGGTGGGTATCATGGAAGAAATTCCATGATGGGTTCGTTCACCCTCTGGGTGTAGCTATGGTGAACGTATCATGTGTTTCATCCATGGGAGTAGCCATGGTGGTAGCCTCTATGTGACTTGATTATTCATAAAATCCTCTCTAGCTAAGAGGGAGTGTTGAAATATGTAGCTAGAATCGGATTCTAGTTTAAATTATTTATGTGATCATGGGCGGCAGCATGTAACTTATATAACTTGTAATTAGGGCCGACCTATATGCAACTTGTAATCAAAGGTCTGATCCTATTCTTGGCGCCAAAACTACAAGGCCGACTATGATCTATTGGAGGCATTAATTCATATATATACAAGATGATTTGTGATCATTCTACAATCAATACAATGAGCGAATTACCTATCTCTACAATCAGCAAATCACCTAGGGTTCCTGAATCTATCTAAAGGTTGGCAAACTTGTATTCCAAGCTGAGTGAACATCCTCAATGCTGCCGAATGAAGTTACAGTGACAGCGATCTGCATTTGAAGAATTGTCAAGGTCATAGCATTTTAGATAAGTCTATCCTAGCATGGGAATGTTGTAATTGTGCTACTGTGTTTGATCTAATATAAACTGAGATAATTGTTGCTGGGTTTTTCACCTCCAAGAAGGAGGTTTTCCCAGGGTACTACTTTGGTATGTGTATTGCGTTTATTGTTTTATGTTCTTTGTTATCAATCTAATCATAAAATCAACATGAAGTTGCTAGTTTGTATTATGCAGTTTGCTGGAAAAGTATATCAAATTTTGAAATTTGGAGTGTGAGGTTGTTTTTGGGGATAGTTGGTCTTTATAGCTTGTGGAGTGCATTAAACAATTATTTTGCAGCAGTGGACAGTGATATCTTTAATCTGAAAATTCATGCTATGTAATGTAAAGTTTATTAGTAGTACTAACAGCTATCTTATTTTGAATTGTATCACAACTACAAGACCCATTGAATAAGTGGAAGAGGCTAGCTTTGCTGCCTATCTTATCTCATTGTATTTCAGTCCTCCTCTAAAAAGTGGTTGAGTGATTCTCTATTAGTTGTTCTTGCCTACTAGACAAGCAGAAGGGGCTGGCTTGCCACCCGGCAATGTAATTTTCAGTTGATTATTGGAGCTAACAATCCCCTATTCACCGTATGTTCTCACCTTCACACATTGGGCTCTTGGTGATCAAAAAATGGAAGGGTTCCCTTTCAGAAGTATTGAGTTTATATTTCCTAACCTTAATGGGTGTTTGTGATGTTTGAAAACTGGAAAAATTGAAAGAAAAAAAGTAAGGGGATATTTCAAGATTGCAAGTACACAACACCTTTCCTTATGTCGAGTAAGGATGGTGGACATTGACTGCACTCCTACATGCTTATTACGAAACCTTGACTAAAGTGGCGGTGCAATTAGCATGCATCTATCAGTTCACAAGAGTTAGATACACCACTAGCCAAAATGTCATGCAAGTTAGGGGATACCTATAGTGTTTGACCGATTGGACAGTGTGGATTCTAATCACCATTTTTAGAGGCTTAATAGCAAATGTTTTATCCTCTATCTGCTACCCTCATGAAGGGTTGGGCCCTTCTAGTAGGAAGTGGCACAAGGGACTTATGTTTGGGGTTGGGATAAAAAGCCCTTGATGATGCTCTCTCTCTTCCAGTTGTAATGAGATAAGCATTTGTTCATCGGAAATTTCTTTACTCTATAAGCTCTTAAACTCTTCTCTCTCTTTACCTTAAGATATCAAGTTGTTGGAGATTAGTTAATGTTTCCTTTCTACTGAAATGGTTAGTTAGGTAAAGTTAAGTTACTTATTAACGGTTCCAATTTCAGCTGAACCTTAATGAAATCAATTTCTTTTCATTGAATTAGTAAAAGTTAATATATTTTTCCATTTTAGAACTTTTGGTTGTTACATCTAGGAGGAAGTTGGATGAGTTGGAAAGCAGATTGAGAGGATGTACAGGCAATTGAAGAAATATAGGACAATTTGACCCTATTTTAGGCAGCTGAGAGCATCTAGGAGTCTTCTAAGGGGCATCAACAATTAAAGGGATCAAAGTAAGTTCAAAAATTTCATTCAAAATACATCTTCGAGCATTCTAAGGACCTGAAAAATGGAGACAACTCAGATGGACACCAAGGAAGGTTTGACTCGGTAAATGGATGTAAACCAAGCTTCCATGGGGACACATACCCACCCCTAGGGCCCA
Source organism: Cryptomeria japonica (assembly GCF_030272615.1). Lineage (NCBI taxonomy): Eukaryota > Viridiplantae > Streptophyta > Pinopsida > Cupressales > Cupressaceae > Cryptomeria > Cryptomeria japonica. The sequence continues at coordinate 766,903,326 of NC_081411.1, forward strand.
CATCCCCATCCCTAATACTGTTTCAGAGACCACGGGATGTTAGGGAACATCCCCCCAATTTACAATTCCTAGGAAATTTTGGAAATGCCAAGTAAACGCCAAGGGACGCTTGGTTGTCCTTAGGACGGTTGAGACAGACAAGCGTCCCCAACCCCAATATATAGTCATATCAATAAATAAATAAATAAACACTTATTTTAAAAAATAATCAGCTCTAAAGTGGTGTGGGGGTCCCACAATCCCTCCCACGCCACTTTCCACCCCTAAAATACCCCCCAAAAACATGAAAGTAAAAACTTATTTCATTTTGTATTTGTTGTTTGGTGTGTGCTCCTTATTGTGAGGGTTTTCAGCAGGGTTTAGCTCCTTCAAGGCTGTTGCAGTGAAAAGAATGGGAGATTCGAAGGTAATATTGGACACATTTTGTCACATTTTCCTTTTTGCTTCAAGTCTGAAACAACTTATTAGCTGCAAATTTGAAACCATAGCCAAGGTATGTCATTTTTTTTAGTTTTCTAAATTTTTAGCTTGTTAGTAAGTTTGTAAATTGAAAAATATTTTCATTGATTTGGTTTCAAACTTTCAACCATAAAAAAACACCACAGAATGAGCAACAACAGTAGTGTCAATCATGAGGGTGGTGAAAGTGAAAATGAAGTCAAGAGAATTTCAATAGATCCTTCTTCTAATTCTGAAAATCCCAACTCAGCTGCTATTCCACAACACCATTTTGCATGCCCTCCATCCTCTCTTCAAAAATTGCAAAAGGTTCTTTCAACCCAAGAAACCATGGCTTCAGTTTGCCACAAATTTGACTACCAGCAGGGGTAAAAATGCAGGGGGAAGCAGGCATTGGCTTTGTCATGTTCACAACATTGATTACCATGGGAGCTATACTAGGGTTAAAACCCATCAATTGGGTGAGAGTGGACTTCATGTTAGAGTTTGTGAGGACATACATTGGAACAAGTTGAAATGATAAAGTTGGTTGGAGTGAGTGAGGACAAAATCTTTTGTGCAACTCACAATAAGAAAAGGCCATTACTGATTTGCATGCCTATCCCAATGTATCAATTGGAGAGAGTTATGATAGAGGGAAGAGGAAGGCCACCAGCTGCAAGTGAAAAACATATAGTGGTAGGATTAATGAATATACAAAAACGTGAGAAGGACAATGATTCAATGACCAAATTTCTTATGCCTAATCTATTCAATTTCATTTGGCAAGGTCACCTTATTTCAAAACTATGTTGAGAGATGCATTGGCAATTGGACCCTCTTATGCTCCCCCTGGAGAAGATAGATTTCATACCTCCCTCCTTGACAAATAATATTCAAAAGTGAACATGTTGATGGAGGAGATGAGACAAACATGGATTTGGACTAGCCATTCCATTGTCATGGATGGGTGGACTGATATTCGACATCGGCCACTCATTAATATTATTGTTACATGCCTTGTTGGTGTTGAAGTTATATCTACGATAGAGATCTAAAATGATATCTATTCTCCTCTCCAACGTCTCTTATTTAATTCGTGGCTTCAGTTACTATTTTCTATCTTGCTTCGCATTGACTGTTGTCGGTGAGATGTCTATGTGGATGTCGGTGGAATATTTGTGTGGCTGTCGGTGACTTTCCCCCTTCAATCGCGGAGCCTCTTCACTTGTGTGGCTGTCGGTGGCTCTTCCCATTCTATCGTGGAGCCTCTTCACTTGCTTTGTGATTCTTTATGTATATATCTCTTCTATTTTTGTGGCCTACTTCTTCTTTGGCATATTGATAGTCATATTGTTGGCTCCCAATTTTGTCTCGTAGCAAGTTGAGAATAATGTGTATGAAGTATGTCAGATCAGTAATATTTTATGTGTTTTGTGTTCAAAGTTTTCAGACATATGAAGGTTTATAGAATGTATATGTGATGTATCATTTGACTTCATTGTCATGATTGATTTGTAGAGAATCAAACTTATCTTATCTTATTGTGATTGATAGTATGTGTAACTATCAACAGTTGTATTCATTTTCAGAGATATAATAAAGTTCATTTTTGAGTGGGATGGGTTTTTCACCCTCAAGTGGAGGGTTTTCTTAGGATAAATTTTGTGTATCTTGTTTCAGATTTTTGTGTTAGTAAAACATTAACATGGTATCAGAGCCAAGTTCCTCCTATAGAGGCTAACTGCTTGAAGGTAGATCTTGTGCTTTTGTCCTAGGATGGGCACTACAGCTTAGCATTCTGGCACACCCTGCTATAGGTGGATTTATCTCACATTTATGTGGTTGGTCCATCACTTTGTTGTGGATGGTATTAAAGACAGTTCTTCAGATGATGCTTAAACTATGCATAGGGCAGATATTGTGGACAGATGATGAGTGATGGCGAGGGCCAAAGGCCACACAGCCATCAGATCATCACTAGGTGCTTCGGTGTGATCAATCCAAGTGAATGGAAATTCCATTGCTGAGCAAAATTATAAAAGGACGAATCAGAGATTGCATTCAAGAAAGGAAGATTGCTTGCATTTCTTCGCAGAGGAAGAATCAGCATTCAAAGGGAGTTCAAGGTGAAATCCCTTGATTAATGAGTTCTTCTATGCGAGAGAAGTTCGAGGTGAAATCCATTGATTAATGAGTTCTTCTCTGCGAGAGAAGTTCGAAGTGAACTCCCTTGTTTCCACCCTCTAGGAGTAGCTATGGTGGATCCACCCTCTAGGAGTAGCCATGGTGGAAGTCATGCGTGTGACTCTATGACTTTATTTTCTGTTTTTTGATTCACCCTCTAGAAGTAGCTATGGTGAATATTGTTATGCTGAGATAACAATTTTATGAATAAAATCTGTGATGAGACTCTGTTAACTTTCTTTGGTTGCAGCTGTATGTAGCTGTATGTTTTCTATCTTGCTTCGCCTTGACTGTTGTCGGTGAGATGTCTATGTGAATGTTAGTGGAATATTTATGTGGCTTTCGGTGACTCTTCCCCTTCCATCGTGGACCCTCTTCACTTGTGTGGCTGTCAGTGACTCTTCCCCTTCTATTGTGGAGCCTCTTCAATTGCTTTGCGATTCTTTATGTATATCGCTCTTCTATTTTGGTGGCCTACTTCTTCTTTGGCATATTGATAGTCATATTGCTGGCTTCCAATTTTGTCTCGTAGCAAGTTGAGAATAATGTGTATGAAGTCTGTTAGATCAGTAATATTTTATGTGTTGTGTGTTCAGAGTTTTCAGACTTATCAAGGTTTATAGAATGTATATGTGATGTATCATTTGACTTCATTTTCATGATTGATTTGTAGAGAATCAGACTTATCTTATCTTATTGTGATTGATAGTAATCTGAAACTATCAATAGTTGTATTCATTTTCAGAGATATAATAAAGTTCATTTTTTAGTGGGTTGGGTTTTCACCCTCAAGTGGAGGGTTTTCCCAGGATAAATTTTGTGTATCTTGTTTCAGATTTCTGTGTTACAAAAACATTAACAGTCGGTTCATACTTTCTTAGAGCTATTGATTCTTCTAGGAAACTTAAACGGATCTTGAGTACCAATTTGCCATTTTGAAGAAGATCATTGAGGAGGTTGGGTCTTCTAATGTTGTGCAGGTTGAGACATTCAACTTGTGTTTGTAAGTTAGTTCATTTGATGGTTGAGAGCACTTACAACATGTTTGTTGGACTCCATGTTGTATGCATGCTTTGAATAATGCTTTGAAAGACAGGTGCAAAATAGATTGGGTGAAGGTAGTAGTGGCAAAGGCTACAGACATACAAATGTTTGTATGTAACCATCACACTTCACTTGCACTATTCCAGTATTATTCAAAGAAAGAATTCCTCAAACTAGTTGAGACTAGATATGCTAGCTATTCTATTTTGTTGGAGAGGATGTTGGAGGTGCAGGATGCTCTACAATCCATGGTTGTTTTTGGAGACTAGAAAAAGTGGGCTCAATCAAAGACAAAAGAAGGGAAAGTAGTGAGAAAAAAACTGCTTAATGACACTTGGTCGTCCAATATCAGGTAAGAAATTATTTTTAAGTTTGTACTTTGTTTTACTTTTTATTTTAAAATTTAACTTTGAAACTTTCATTATTTATAGTGTTAATGCAGTAATTTTTAATTTTAAAAGTTTTAAATGTTTCTCGTAGATATATTTGCTCTATCATATCACTTGTTGTGGGGATAATTAGGTATGCAGATATAGACTCTCCTACCTTTGGAGAGATCTATGAAACTTTTGATAGAATGCTTGATCAAATGAAGCAAGCAATTCGTAACAAGGATCTTGAATTGCAATTCTACGAGGAGCATGTTAGGCCTATTGTCACAAAGAGGTGGAACACAATGATGAAGGGGCCTGCATGGCAGCACTTTGTAAAATGTATAGCACTGAGGAGGAAACCATTATTCGAGAGAAGTGGCTTCAGTTTTCCAATCTTCAGGGTTCTACATTCAACAAACCAGAGGATAGGACGGATAGGGCCACTATTGCACAAAAAAAAACCCATTGGATGATGGAAATTTTATGGGAAGGACACATCGGAGTTGAAACAACTTGCCATCTGTTACCTCTCACAAATTTATAGTTCCTCTATTGTAGAGAGGAATTGGTCCACTTGTGGCTTCGTCCACTCCATAAGAGAAATAGGCTTACCTCAAAACGAGCTAAAAAACTAGTTTGAGACTTTAGGACCGATAGACTATTGAGTATTGATAGACTCCAACAGTGTGTTGTGATGTTGATCCTGAAGATGTTAGGCAAATTGACGAGGAGGAGGTGCAACCAAGATTGGTCGAGCTACCATTGGATGATCCAATTCAGGTAGAGAGTGATCGTGGCATAGATGGTTCTGAGTCTTTGGATATTGATAGCCAAAATGAGGCTTAGTCTCACAAATTGTTTTATTTTGATATCAGAGACTTTTATATTGATAGCCCATGGTATTTTGATGTTTGAGACTTCTGTTACACTACTTTATTGAAATTTATTATGCTGTTATACTACTGTTGTCATGATTTATTTACATATTAATATTGTTGTTATTAGTTATTGACATCTCTCTCTCTCTCTCTCTCTCTCTCTCTCTCTCTCTCTCTCTCTCTCTCTCTCTCTCTCTCTCTCTCTCTCTCTCTATATATATATATATATAGGACTATCATCCCCAAAATGTGTCCCCTGCCATCCCCCATCCCCATCCCTAAAACGTCGTGGAACACAAATGTAAACACTTGTGTTTCTTTCTTCAACACATGTTCCTAATGTTTAGCAAGCTGTTAGACAGCATATTAGGAGGCCTAATGGCAGTTTTATAGAAGTTCTTGTTGTTTAGACTAAAGATTGTAACCTGAAACAATGTTCTTTCTAGTTTAATTTTGTATGGTAACTCATTATAGCTCAGTTTCAGACTGAGAAGCGAGAATTATCAGTCTTGTACACAGCTGTATACCTTTTCAATCAATAAAAGACAAGTTACTTTTCCTTCTTAGAAGCTGTTTATTGTGTGTTATCAGATGATTGATGTAGCCTTTTGTTATATGCGAAAAAATCCTTGATATGATGTCTCATTATCAACACACATTTAGGCAGAGAATATATATTTTTACAGGTATGTTGTGTAAATGATACTAACAATCAAAAGTTGTGAAGAAATACTACATTTTCCTTCTGAGATGGTGAATATCATAACCTTCCTATCTCAGAATTTCATAACCTTCCTACAAAGCATTGATGCATGGGCATGTAAAACCTTTGAGTTGTGCATAGACCATCCTTATCACTCGTTAGTTGTGTGTCTAAAACAATGTATAGATCTTGAACTCAGTTTGGTGCATCACCTTTTAGGTCTTGGGTTTCATTTCAATGTTTTCTCCACCCCTTTTCTTAGCAACACCAGTAGGTAAGTTAGATTAGGTGAACTCCAAGGGAACCAGCCCACTTTGGAGGTTGACTTCAATTTACCAAAGCCCACACTTTGAGAAGTCATCCCATGTTACAAGAGGTTGCTGAGTTGATAACTCAACAAGGGTGCAAACTTTTCTGACAACACCACCAATTTGCACTAGAGGTTAGAAAGGAATAAATGGTCTTCTCTAACCACCCTACTAGGGATTGTTTTTTGATTGCATGTTTCCTTATCCCACACCTTGGACTCTTTTTAGTATGGTGATTTCATTCATCAAAGCCTTCAAGAGATTCTTGATATCATCATCTTGTGAAGATTAATTTTACCAATTTCTTTCCTCATTTTCCCAGATTGAATCATACCATCCTCGATGCTTATGGCTAGATCTTAAGCAGTGTCAAGGCCACTGGGACATCCTAACTCATATTTTGATTCTGGATTGTGAGAATTCATGAAGAAGAGAGTTTGCAGTTGTAGGCCTTGCAAGTGTTGGAATTTTGGTAATCAATTTGTGGCCTCGTTATCTTTCTTCTTTATATTTAACAGTTTTGGAAATAATTCATGGTCATCCTCTGCAGATTTGAACTGAGCAATGAATCTTGTCCTTGAGCCATCCCAATTGGTGATACATTTGACCAAAAGGTGCCAAAACCAATCAGAGGCTATGCCAATGAGACGTTCTGGCATTCTGCAAATAACCTAACCACTACATCTTCATGTGCTACACCAAGAATCCTGCATGCAGCAGTAAGGGCTGCCAAATGCTACTCTTGAAGAAGAGAACCATCACCTATAAATGTTTGGAAGTTCTTTGATAAACCAGATGGCAAGTCATGAAGATGAGCCAAATATGACAGTCCACTTTTCTTTTCCCATGGCACGAGTGCTGTGGTTGGATATGCAATCTGAATAAGAGTAATCTGAATTCCATAAAGTAGAAGAAATTGACTGAGATTAGAGATGCTATGTGAGATCTTTGCCAACTTCTCAAGACTTGATGAAAGGTTCGTATACTGTTTTGTGCATCTTTTCCTCTCAAGGATTGCTTTGTTGAGTTTGAAATTGAAGCTTTGCTGGAAATCAAAGAATTGATTTGTGCTTCTGCGTGCTTGACTTCAAGATCTAATGAATCTTTTCTCTACCAGCTTGAAGAAAGACTGATTTATCGTTGAGGGACCAAATGAGGTATTACTCTTTGTCAATGACAACAAACAACTCTTCTTGCAATAGATGGTGGAGGAATGCATGGGTTTATGTGGCTCTGTCTTCTTCCTCATCAAGTACAACTGCTGCTTGTCTCCAATGTTGTGAACTTGTTCTATTATCAAAGACAAGACTTCTTGGATTGCTTGAGACGTGTTCATGATCAGCTTCAATCCAGTTGTTGTGTGGTTGTGCTACAGGAGCATCATCTCAAATTGTCATGGGCTCCTTCTAGTGTGGATGTGGGGTTTCTCGTAATCTTTGCTTCATGCCCCATAGCAGTGCCAAAAAATGTTATCCCTAACATTTGTCTAAGTCAAAATCGTAAGGAACAGTATACAGGACTGAATCATTCCTCTATTTTCAAGGGAGATTCCCTTTATAACGTTCATCTATCAGGACCATAACATACACATAACAAAATTAAATTGACACAAAAATGCGGGAAACCAAGACAAAGGACATTAAACTCAAGCAATTTTTTGTTCCAAGCAACATATGGAATAATTGTTATTGACCAATCAATGGGAAACTTGACTGCATGTATGTTAACCTTTGAAGCATAAAATGGCATGTTTTAAAAACTGATTATCACACATGAATTGAGAAGTTGGGTTACACTAGTTTTGAAATTGATGATTAACAAAGTTCAATGCTTGTTTATAATTGTTCACCTTATTCACTTTCATTTCATACAGTGCTGTAGCAATTTGTCACAACAGTTTTTGGTGCCAGTGAAAAGGGATTGACATATGTTATTACAATCTATAGAACTCGGATATATGTCATTATGCTATAACATGCATATCACAACACTCAAAATATGGATAAATTTTACAGGTGAAGTTTAATTTTGGCTTTGACCAAGCATCCAGTCACTACCGTCCACAGGGTTAAAAATTGCAGTTCTAACAACTCTGGAAAAATATTCTTCCTTCACTGAGTTCTTGGAGACACAATTTGTCACTCACGAAGAATCTGATAGAGTGGAATTTGATTGAAAAGAAATCAAAAAATTATTATCTGATAGAGATTGTATATTCTGTTATGAATTCATACTGGATAAAGTCAAACCCAGTTCTCAATCAGATTTGAGACAAATTTTAAGTTATCAAAAAAGATTTGAGACAAATTTGAAGCTCTTATGGTCATCTGCTATCAATATTAATCCAAGATTGTTCATAGTAATCTTCCTTTGAGCAAGGATTTCTAATTTGCAACCCATATATTTTTAACTCAAGATATACATTTTTTCACTAAGTTTGAAGTCGAAACTAGTTGCAAGTATAGATTCCTTCAACTCCCATTTTATTTGTGAAATCTGAGCACAGAGAATTCAAGAATGGTTCAACAAATTATGTCATGTACAATTTTATTGTCAAATCGAAGCAGCTTTGATTTATTTACCATCTCAGGAGCATAAATGTTAAAGATAGATTCCGACTTGTGGTTGGGAATCTCAGAACAATTAATTCTTCGTCCCAAAGCTTTAGGCTTAAAGAGTAGAAGTCTAAAAGAGCCCTTAAAGACTTAAAACAATGGAAAAAGATGATGAGATAAAAAAGGCTAGAGCGAATACTATACCATTGAACTTCACACAGCTCATATAGCTGTTGAATTTATAAAAAGTTGGATAAATACTTTTTTTCTATGCTACTTTTTTTAATTTGTTGGTATCAAAATTTAGAGATAATAGGAAGCATATTTTCCATATAAGAAGCTACAGTACCGAAGTGAACATATATCAACTCTTGTGCAATTGGAACCTTAACTTGCCTTAAGCATTAACCAATTTCATTTTAATTCTAGTCTTAAAGTTTTAGGATAAATTCCAAAAAATCAGTGGGTACTGTGTTTCCGAGCTTGGTCATAAACCACTTGCATGTTTGGCATATGGTTGAGCAGCTTCCCAATCATTCAAAGAATAATTTGAATTATATTGCCATCACCATTTGTTCACGTTTTCGACATATTTAGGCATTGAGGCTTAAAACCTGCTCAGGAACAGGGCAAGGCAAATTACTCATTGCCCTCAAAACAATGACAAAAAGAGTCATCAACCATGTGACAAATATTCAGAACGAACATAACCCTGCTGGTCCATTTTCACTACGCTGTTGGTTCTGTTCCATGGAATTATTTAAATACATCTTTTCTACTAATGCAACATCTTCAACCAAGCGTATAAAAATCATTGAACAATTATTCTTGAAATGTCTAACAATAATTGTGGGCTTATACAAAGGTCCCAATTCAAGGCAGACAATGAGAACGGCTTGCAACCAATTATCTGATGGGCCTCTCTTTTGTCTCTTTCTCTATTAGTGCATCCTTGTTAACCATCCCAAAAAATGAAATTATTATTCTCCATCGATCACTCCTCTTGAAAGGTGTCCGTTTTCCCTCTTCTCCACTACATTAAATATCCTATAGCCTTCAAATTCTTTTGAAAAGGCTATAATTTAATTAGAAACCTACCCGTCAGATAAATCTCTATATCATAAACATAGGCTTGTACTGTTATCAGAGCGCCATTCTATTTGAGTTATTATTTATGCCCTACCCTTGAGAATTATAATCATAAATCTATGTAGCAATATTGATGTAAATGAAGACAATAGATCCTTAGAGACCACAATGACATTATGATATGTTCCTGAATTGCTGGCCCTACACAGCAAAGGGGCCATAGATGACATAACACAAATGATAATTCCAGACGGCATTCTGAGAAGTTAGTATTGCAGTGCTTACCTGAACAGAAGCCCAAATTGCTAAGTAAAAGAATGGAGGAAGCATTGCGATCACTACTAAGCAGATCCAACCAGGTCTCTCATTCACATGGTCCTGCACTATGATACAGCTCTCCCTCAGCCTTTAAAGGTTTTGTAGATTTTTAATTTACGAGATCTACCAAGTACTCGACTCCATCTAAATCACTGTTATTCTAATCTACATAAATAATTAAAATCCAAAATCTGTAATACAGAGCATACCCTGGAAAATATCATGGTATAAGACAGGAAAGTTTTATTGCATTTCCTTTGTCTCCATAAAAAATGTTAACAGAGTACCCATAACTCTTGCCAATTCATGGTATCCTGTAGAAATAGAGAGCCATTGCCGTTATTGTTCGTAGAAAATTTGGAAAAAAAAATGGAGGAATTGTCAATAAAACCATAATCAAAGCCGTTCAAATTCTTTTACAAATAAACTTGTATTTCCATGTAATGCTAATTTAGAAGAAATTTCATGTGGATAAATTAGAGGACGACGAGAACCACCAGAGAAGGAAAATGTAAACTATTTAAGCGAAGGACTGGTGTAATTGTTACCTGCAATCTCCAAAAAAGAAACCACTGAGGTGCAATTGTTTTCATATTGGTAAGCAACCCAAGTTCAAATTTGAAGAATATGGACGTTGCCCCTAATATTCAAGAGAAACTCTGAAGCTATATTTAGTGATCAGGTGCGCGGATATCCGGGTATAGTTTTTTTAAATTGGAGTGAATATTTGTTTTTTAGTTTTTATTTCTCCTAAGGCACAACAACGTTCATTCAAATTTATTTTTCATTTTCAACTAGTTCAACCCATCACTATTTAGAATTAAAAAAATTTGAAAAAAAATTATTTTATATTTTATAAAATTATAAAAATAATATTTTTCTATATTTTTATTGATTCATATTGAAAATAGGATTAATTTTTTTTAAATAATATATTTATCTTTTCTATTAATTATTTGAATAGATTGCTATTATTAGATTGAACAGATTTAATTACTACTGACATTATAACCATTATTATTATATTTATATTTGTAGACACCTAAAACTGGCACAACTAATTAAATGGATTTTATTCATTTAATCATCATTAAATCACCTATTAATTAGATTTAATTAATATCCATATTGTTCTAATCGCCTATTAATTAAATTAATATTTAATTTAATCTACTCTTCTTCTATCTAAGTCATTTAATTAAATATCCCCCCCTCCCCCTCTAACCATTTTAATTAAATTCACATTTAATTAAAAATACCAATTTATTCTCTTTCCCATTTTAATTAAATCTACATTTAATTAAAATATCCTTTACATCTAAAATAAATCAAAATTTATTTGTAAATCCCCCCCCTCCCCCCAATTGCAAAATCCATCAAATGCAAGTTGCATCCTCTTTACTGAATTAAATCTTTTTAATTTACTAAAATTCTTATTTTCCCTCGCCCACTTGCCAAATCCTACATTTCCCACTTGCCCTCCTAATTTCTTCTAGAAATCCCTTTAATCCTCCATTAATTAGCCTAATTCTCCTCATCGTGTCCAATCCATAAATTTGGGGAATCCCTTCCCAAAATTTGGAGAAAGTCTTCAAATGCATTTAAGACCTCCTTTCAACAAGGTAACTTGTTGAATAGCCCCAAATTTATAAGGCTCTTACAAAGTTGTCTCCTAGACCACTAGTGGTTTTCCTGTTGAAGCAAGTTAGCCTCCAAAGTCTTCAAAAGGCATTTAATGCCTCTTACAAGCCCAAACCCCTAACCCATGATGGTTTTCCACTTGACCATCCTTTATCCTTGCAGAAGGGTTTACCTCTTGGACAATAGCCTGCTTCCTTGGATGAAAACATTATCCAATGATGTCACCTCTTGAAGCCTTCCCTAATGCTCAATTAGCATCTAAATGCTTGCTTAGCATCTATCAAGCCCTCTCGAGGTGACATTTGTCGACTTGGGATTGGATTGAATCCCTCACATGGATTGATAAATTTTAATCCTAGCCCTTGTTGAGATTGATCAATCTCAACCATCCATTTCTCTATTTTCTCTATAAATAGAGCCCATTTCTTCAATCTAAGAACCAAGTTTTCTATTGCATCCTATAGATATTCTAATTGTGTTGCGCAGGTTATCAAGGTGCTCAATCCCCATCACCAAGCATTTAGGCCATAATTGCATTATAGCTTAGTTTTATACATGTTTAGAATATCTTGCTAGCTTAATTCATATCATTTTCATAGCATTCTCACATCTCATCCTCATATTAGCCTAACTAGTTCACTTAATCTTTCAATTTGTAACTCATTTCATATCTTCATCTTGCATCTTGCATCTCCATCCATCATCTCATCTTAGGTAGGATCTTAGTTTGCATTTTGATCCTAGAATCATCATTCATAACTCGTTCTCTAGGCTGTCATCTTGAGGATCAAGTGCTCTTTCAAGTGAGGGCCACCTTGAATCTTAGAGATCTTTAGAGATAGAGCAGCTTGGGATGGACTTAGCAATCTTGAGATTTTTTGGACTAACAGCTAGATTAGTTTGCATTTTCAATCTCTTGATTTCACTAACATAATGTCTCATGTGTGTGATATGTTTTTTCTGGCATTTGCAAGTATCCCCCACATTTTAACCACACAATATTATATTGAATACATAATGAGAGTTTTTTTTGTTTGTTTTTTTCTGAATTCTTTTCTCCTTGATTTATTTATGTTCATGTATCTATGTAATTGCAATGGCACCATTAATATTATATTATAAAATATGGTTTAAATGTATTCACATAGTCCTCACTGTGTGAAAACTTGGTATGTACTAAACACCTAGTTTCCATTAATTTGTTAGAAGTGAGTACTTTTCATAATGTTCTTGTCAATATTTGAAATGTCAATATTAAAATTAAAGTACGTACATTATTAATAAAAAAATTAAAAGTATTAAAATTAATTTCATTACATAGAGAGGCGTAACCCACATGACAGCACATGGTAGAGTGTAATGACATGACCGTGTTAAAGAAAAGAATGTTGACTTTAAATAAATAAAAATCCAACAAGAAGATTTAATTAAAATTGAACCGTCATGTTTCATTCAAAATAAATATATAAGTAGCAAGTGAAAAATAATGGTAAATGCATAACTTTCAAAAGAATTATTTTGAATAGCAAAATAAAGGTGCCAAGAGAAAAGATAAATTACCGAAGGCCGCGTCAAATTAAATAAAAAGGAGAAATCTGTGAAAATGACAAATAAATTACCCATCACAAGTAATTAAGTTATTGAAAGGAAAGCAAAGGAGCACAAACAGACTTCCTAATGCAAACCCCCAAGGAGACTGAATGCAAATTTCTTTTCAAACCCCTTCACAACGTTACAGATAAGGAAAAACACACACAAAATAAATTTCAAATTTCGCATGAACACATGACACATGAGATTTCACGTGGGAAAACCCTTTCAAGAAAAAATGCACCACACCAAAGCATAGATCAATTGTATTGTAGTAAAAAGCTCTTACAAACAATATGCATAGTCTATGCTCTTGCAAGTGTCTTCAGCTGTGATATCAAAATCTAGAATAATTTCAGCAGCACAACGTCGTCTTTCAAAAATACTTCACTATACTTCTCTTCTACAACACATTGTATTTGTAGAGTTTATAATGCAAAAAGAAACCGCTTCTCAAAAGTATCCACATTCAATGTATCTTTACAAAAATTAGAAACTTCCTTTGTGCACAACTCTTACATAAATTAGATAATAGTCTCAATGTAGTCAACTTAGTGCAAACATCAAACACCAAGGACTTGCGGACATCCACAAGTTCCATCTACAATAGATATTCATTTGTTTCTCTCATCAACATCTTCATATTAGTTAATTAAATCACAAAAACTACATATAAACAATAGCCATGACAAATAATAACCAATGCAGTCTCACCATCACATCCTCAATGATCTACTCAACCATGATCTATTCAACCAATCACATAGTTACTCATGTCAATTACATCACTATTGGCAATGAAAACTTCCTCAACAACTACAACAATCATTTCTTTCTAGTAGACTCATCAAGAATCATTCATCTATATACCATTTCATATCTAATAGTATAAGAAAATATTTCCATCAACTCTCTCCATAGAAAAATAGCCAAATATTACTAGTACTATCAACCATGTCACCAAATTATGTTAGACATCAAGACCAAGATGGTGGGCATCGAACATAAATTATATTCTCAACACATCCTTGAGATCCTTCAAAAACTATAATAATCCTCAACACAAGAACATATTAGACACACTATGTCCTATCCATTGTCTTCCTCCAACAATTCCTTATTTAGTTGCACTAAGTGACAACACTTAGCCAAGAGAATCAACAACAAGAAGGAAAACAACCGCCATAGAGAACCATAAAAAAATCTCAGTATAGACACCATACAACTTCACTATTATAGTAGCAAGCAAGCTAACAAGTAGGAAACCATAATTACCATATCCACAAAGACACCTTGACCTTTTTCATTAGTCAAGATCCACATCATCAATGACACCTCAACATATGTCATTAGAAAAGGATCATACACTAAAAAATATATATCATAAAACATCAGATTGACATTAATGACAACATAATGCAAACATCAAACACTAAGGAGGCGAACATCCACATACCAACTACAACCAATGTCCATATGTTCATCTCATCAACCTCTTCATACTAGTTATCAAAATCATGACAACAACATACAAACAATAGCCAATGCAATCTCATCATTACATCCTCAATGATCTACTCAGTTGCCTTACATACAAATACGCATGTCAGTTACATCGTTGTTGCCAATTAACACTTCCTCAACAACTACAACAACCATTGCTTTCCAATACATTGATAAAAAAGAAGTCATCTAGATATACTACTACATATTTGATAGGATTGTAACTAGGAATTTGGAAATCATCAAAGCAATAATAAACTAGCCAACCACCTAACTAGATTGCAATGAAAGTAATCCTAATACATACAATAAAGGTATGAAGACAAGATGCTAAAAAAAATCCAAACCATAAGACATCAAAGCATATCCTCCATGTCTCTTCATTGGAGTTCTTTCTCCTACAAATTGGGCTTGTGTGGATCTCACCTACAAGTGCAAAAGCATGAAGTAAGATTGATTTTGATAGCACGAGGATACTTGAAAATATGGTTGAAAAAGATTGATGAAAGAGACCAAGGTATGTGCACAAAGATGGTGGTCAGAAAAGTGAACACCACCCAAAAAAAAACTTGGAAAAACAAGCAGCGCGTATGCGGTTCTAAAATTTGAATTCACCATGTACGCACTTAGGTTTGTTGTTCTCGAGCCTAGAGAAGGTAGCGCATACACGTTGATTTTAGGAAAATGAGCGCATACAGGACACCTCTAGGAAAATGAGAGTGTATGCGCTACTTATAGGAAAATGAGTGCATACGCGCTAATAATCCCAAGAGAGCCGCGTACGCGGAGCCTGTTAAAAAAAGTTTTTAAAAAAAAACTGGATCTTATTTTCCCATGAATAACGCGTTTTTACTTTGTTTTTTCTTCATTTTCTCTCCTAAACCGCAAATGGGGTGCTAGATTTCTCCTCCAGACTATGGATCAAGGTTAGTTTTTGTTTATTTTTGTCTTTCTTTCCCATTTGTTCAATTTGTTTTACATTTTGAATTCAATTTCATTAATTTTGATTAGGTTTTTTTATTTTTTGTTTCAAAAACCAGATTCTTCAATCCAAAACAAGAACAACCAAATGCACCTCCTGAAAACCCACAAGATACACCCCCAATTCCTCCTTTTGACCGCACACCCGAAACATAGGAGCAATTAATTAATCAGTTAGGACAAAATACGTCTAAAATCAATAGACTGGTTGTTAAATTGAAAACATCCAAACTTGAGCATCATCAATCCCTCGCCACTAGCCTAGAAACATTAGCTAGTGGTGCCATAGTTATTTCCACACAAATTACCAAATGGGGAAGCTTTAGGGATAGGTGTCATCAATTCTATGCCGATGGGCTATCATACGTGCGAGTAAAAAACAAAAATATTAGTAAACAACAAATATGTGCCCTTTTTGTTGATCCCAAAACTGGTCAGTCATTACCTCTTAATGCAAAGAGGTTTCCCATACATTGGTGTACCAATGTGCAAATGAAGAATCTTTTTTGGCAGAGGTGGTGGATGGTCTTTGATGATCCACCTTGTAATAATTATGAGGTGCCATTATATTTTTTAAGAAAAGTATATTGTGAGTTTGTGCTCAATGTGCGCCCAAACTATTTTGACATGAGAGAGTTTCATGGTAGAGGTGGTGGCTCTGCCCAAGATAGACTTGGAGCCTGTAGGCAATTACCCGCGGAGATTCGCCGCCCCCTAGCACCCAAACCCAAGGTGTATCAAGTTGTCCCAGTAAAACTAAAAGTGTCGATGGAGCTACAAACTCTTCAGGCGGCCACATCGTTGACTGGTGCCATCATCCAACATATGTGTGTCAGTTGCTCGAGGATAGATGATGCAGCCGGTGTAGATGGATCCTCATCTCATCTATGCATGATTTGCGGGAGTAGATGTCAGGCCCGCACAACTAAGGATTTCACGCTGACAGATGAGTTGATGGACATGGCGTTTTCCCATGAGCGACAGACACAGGTGTGTTGATTTGAATTCATAGCATTTTATTTATCAGTCACTTTAAATTTGTAATTACATAAATGAATTTTCATTTATACATCGATTTAAATTGAGACAAATAATATGCATTTCAGGATGCAGTAGCGATATCCCATACTCCTCCCCCAGTTACTATAGCTGCAACTTCGATGCCTAAGGTATAAATTTTGTAACATGTTAAAATAGAATAGTACACTATGAATTCAAAAAAATACAAGATATACTAACTATCTTTAATGCTTGATCCAATTTTTGGTTTGTAGGTGTTGACAGGGGACCAAATGTCCTAGATTGATGACATCACGCTCTCAGCGATCGATTTTGACCTACAAGGCTATATGGTATCACATTTTATACAATCCTTTTTATGTATTGTTTTGATGGAATATGCAAGTCATTTCATTTTAGATTTTTAAAATTATGTTTAATTTATTATCTGTACTAATATCTTATGTTAATTTTGTTTTTTTAAGGTACCCCCTCCGCGTCTAGGGCTCGTCCTAAGAAAAAGAATTACTCAAAGACGCCAAAACATGGGAAGAAGGTAATTGAACACATTTTTAGTTTTACAATTGTTTGAAAATGTTGAAATCAAGTATTATTTGGGGTTTGTAGATTGATTAGTGTTTTTTGTCTATTTTACATGTACAATGGTCATTGAGCTATGTGGATTTGTTGAATGCACCTGATTCGCCTGTGGATCAAGAGAGAGCGGAGGTATGTATCTCTACTTTATTTTCTTGATTTCATGATTATATGCACGCGTACATGTGAACTTGTGATATATTATAATCTTATAATTTTTTCATACAGGAAATATCCATACCTATTTCATCAATGGTGAACCCTCCTCCGTGCATTGGAGAAGCATCTCAGGATCCGGTACACTTTTGTTTGATATGTAAAATTAATTGTTTTTAACCTACAATACTTATCATTATATTAATTGTATTTAATCTTTGAACATTTTTTGTATAAGTAATAATGACAGTTTCTCCATCGATTGTGAGCCATCCTTCGTCCATTGGAGAAGTATCTCAAGCACAGGTACGCCATTGTTCTCTATATTATAGATTTTAAGTGTTTTTGATATATTTATGTTAGTACATTGTATTAATTGTACATTTAATCTACAATAGACCCCTTCGCGGTACAGCCATAACGTGGATCCATTTAAGTATGTCTTCAAGAAAACTCCTAAGAGTGACAAGGAGAGGAGAGTGAAGACATTAGCTCCTAGATTAGCTGATGAGGTAATCTACATTTCAATTGCAAAGGAATTATAGTTAAATGCATAGTTATGTTGTTAATTGTGAACTATTTTCTACAAAAGAATTCTAACTTGGCTTTTGAATTGTGGTTTTGCAGCCATCTACAGAGCCGTGTACTGCATCGAAGAGGCTTGATTTTGATGATCCACCACAAGTTTAGGATCATATAGTGTTAGTTTTGGTCATAGAATAAACAATACATGTAGATATATTCTACATTTTTATTGTATATCGATTTGGACATGGCATATGCCACATTTTTGTAATACCTGTATTGACTTGGCAGACATGCCTTATATATATATATATATCTATATATATATATATGTATATATATATATATCTATATATATATATACATATATATACATATATATATATATATATGTATATATACATATGTATATACATATGTATAGATATGTATATACATATATATATATATATGTATATACATATATATATATGTATATATATACATATATACATATATATATGTATATATGTATATATATCTATATACATATATATGTATATATGTATATCTATCTATATACATATATATATATATATGTATATATATCTATATACATATATATATATATATATATATATATATATATATATATATATATCAATATTCGATCCAATAAATGTGTACTGAGTTCATTATTTTGTATTCGTTGTATTTTGTGGTTGTCCTTTTATAAATTTAATTGATTATTTGCCTATGTAATCAACAATATGAATATAAACAACGAAAATATATGATATAAAACATTGCAATCGTGGAATATGATTTGATAAAAATTATAAAATGTTGAATTAACCCTACAAAACTCATTGTATTTAGTTCATTATTGTGTATTCATTGTATTTGGTGTCTGCCCTTTTATAAATTTAAATGAATATTTGCATATGTAATCAACAGTATGAATATAAACAACAAAAATCGACAATATTTATATAAACAACAATATGTGTTTGATGTGAGAGCACCCTCACTCTCGCAATGATCAAATTTTGTTCGTCGTGTGCACAAACCGACGTCGCGAGCGCATCCGAGTGCGCAAGTTTACACTAGGCATGCCCTTGTCATGCATCCCAAAGCGTTGGAACGTTGAGAGTCATACTATACCGGTGCGATTTCAAAAGATGAGATTATAGAGAAAAACTTGAATCAAAGTATGCTTATGGTCAGAACTGTGTAATTGAATTCCTATGATCCATCATCAAAATTTGCCTCATCTTGATAATGAAGGATGCAATGGACTGTAGAAATATGATGTCTCTAGATATACACTAGCTTCACCTATACGGAGATTCAACTACTTAACAAGCATCTAAGAATGGGAACAAGCTCATAAAAGATGGTCAAATATAAAAGTTGCTAGCGTAGAAGTTGCATTACAATATAGCCTACTTTCATTCACAAAAAAAATTATAGGGTTCTACCATGTTCATCCAGAAAGGCTTGTAGAAGGCACAAAGAAGTGAGAATAGAGCTAAATACATGTGTCACAACCCTCCTTTATCACCTTTGGATTAAAATACAAACTCTATTATATTTCTTTTGGCTAAACTATTGAATGAATATTATAGAGGAATAAAAAAATAATAAATCACACACACATGGAAATATACTTTTTTTTTTAATTGTTTATTTAAATTTCCTCACCCAAATTATGGCACATGTTGTAGGAGGAATAAGAAGCTTCTAGAGGCTTCTCCACCACCTTGCATGTAACTCCTCCCACTAAGTCTAATCAATTTGCATGAAGGCCAAATTGGGAGAGAATCTCTATTTTTTTAATTAAAAAAATTAGGTAGTGGAATTTGGAGTTTTTTTCTTATAAAAGATGTACAAGTTTTCAAAAAGAGGAGTTGGTAATTCCATAAAGATTTTCTTCAAGTAAATTTTTCTTTTGTAGTCATAATTCATTTTTTAGCTAAGATTTTTGCTTTGGAGGACTTCTTCAAGTTGAAGGATCAAGGGAGATCCATAGAGGATTCTACACCATTTTCAAGCACCCAGGTTCTTTCAAATTCAATTTTTTTTTTCATGCATCTTATTCTTGCTGCAAATTAGAGTAGATTAAATTGTTTAAGAAATTATAATCTTTTGTTTCAAATTTTGATGAGAAATAGATTCATTTATTTTCAGCTTCTTGATAAGAATTAGATCCATTAGTTTCAAATATTTGATAAGGAGTAGATTAAATTGTTTAAGAAATTAGAATCATTTGTTTCAAATTTCGATGAGAATTAGATTCATTTATTTTCAGATTTTTGATAAGAATTAGATCCATTAGATCCATTGTTTAAGAAGTTAGATCCATATATTTCAAATTTTTGATAGGAATTAGATTAAATCGTTTAAAAAATTTCTTATTAAGTTTTAGATTGATTCTTGCTGAAGAACTAAATTAGAACCATCTTTATTTTCTCTAGAATCATCTCTCTGGTTATTGTTTATCTGAATCTCATCCTTTAAAGAGATTTCGCTGTGATTATTTCCTCTGTGTCTGGTTTGAGATTTTACTGCGATTATTCTAAATTTCTCCCTGTAATATTTAAATCTGTATGATTAATTCTTTCTATCTCTGTGAATAACTCTCTATGAAGAAGCAAAATATAAATTTATCTTTGTAGGTTTTAGATTGAAAATATAAAAAAAAACACACTTTATGAGCTTGCATTTACCAGCATAATTCATTTATCTTCATGGTTGGAAACAAATATTGTATCTGGATTTTCTATCTCTGAGAATAAAAGTTTATCTCTATAGATTTTATGAGATTACACTTCCCAGCATAATCATCCATCTTTCATCTTCCTGGATTGTTTATCTGTAACTTCCTGGATTATTCACCCTGTGAATGAATCCTTATTGTTTACTTCAGTATTTTTTAATCCTTTTATCAAAAATCTACATTCTGTACCTATTTAAATTAAAAAAAAATTAGAATATATATATATATATAATGAATATTCCAATTTTAATATATTAATACTAACGCCATAGCGTACTGCATTTATGTTGCACGATTTCCGAAAATGAGATTGCGCAGGGCAGCAGTTTTGAAAACCGCAGGGTTAATGGTACCCCCCACTACCCTGTGGTCACTACAAGTGGCCGCAGGGGAGTGGAGGGGACCACACAGCCCCCTCATTCCCTACGGGCCTGCGCATGCAGGACCGCAGGGGATTATGGGACCCGTGGTCCCCACCTTCCCCTAATTACTACACTTAAAAGCAATTCATTGCTAATGAATAAATTCGATAAAACTTTTAAAAATCATTTTTTTATTAAAAATTTAAATTATTTTATATATATATATATATATTGTTTAAGTTAAATTTAAGTTAATTTTTTTTTGTTTTTTTTACTTTATACAATTGTTTAGTTAAATTTATTTTTCTTAAAATTAGCAAAAAGTTTGAATTCAAAGTATTGTTTCAATTCCTTTAGGGAATTATTGGATTATTTGATCCATGATTTTGAAAACAAGTAAGTCTTATTATTATTTCGATTTAACCCAAAAATTTCAAAAAAATTATAAGCTAATCACTCGTGGGGAATTTGTAACCTTATAATTAATTAGTCTCGTGATAAGAGAAAACATTTCTGCATTTTGTATGTAAATGACGTTACTTTTGCATTGCATTATTATTATTTCGTATTCCTTATCTTCATGCAATTACTCGTAAGTTCACAATTATCATTACCATGCCAATACATGTATTAATTCAGTTAATTGTAGAATAGTGATATTTCTCTTTTTCAAATAGTATTTAAAGTTTAAATTATGTACATCCATTTCATAATTATATTTCAAGCATGATGTTCATAAGCTCTTAGTTAGAAACTAAACAAAGGAAATTGGAAAACCAAAACTAGCAGCGTTCGGTATATACGGTGCCTCTGGGTCACGCTTACGGGTAATGCCATCATGTTGAACTACTGCACTTAATGCCTAATAAAGCTGCATTAACGACGTTTGTGGCATCGTCCCTATAAATCATCAGGGAGTAATAAGGGTCACTTGGAAGTTAAAATCCAAGGGGCAGGTAATCCCCCTTGGATCAATAATTTAATAAGATAACTTTTAAATGATTTTCACATCCATTGAGATAAACCATAGTAAACCCCTTTTAGGGATGGTCAAGTTAAATGCTCTCATGAAATTGATTTCTTTTTTTATCTTGAAGGGATATTGGTGATTTGCAATTGGGTGACGCTCATGATAAGTATTAGGATCTAGTTATTTTTTTTTTAGGCCACAAGCAATAGGCCATCTTGAGCCTTCGCTTAAGCGCTACCATCATGGGTAGCAACCGCAAAGAAACTGTCTGGGACACTAACCCTAGAAAGGGTTGTGTACCCACAAATCAGTTTACATCAAACCATAGAATAGAAAATAGAACTACATACTTTACGCCTTGATCCTGTGCCAAAGCGGGTATGTAGGCAGTCTTGGGATGGAGTTGTCCCTCGTACTCAGATGTTCGTGGGTGGGGTCTAGGCTTGGTTGAGTAAGAATCCTAATTGAAAGATAAGATAATTAAATTGAAAAAGTAATTCAATGCATACTCGGAAGGAATCCCGTATGGATTCGCTTGACTTCCCGAGGCTTTAAGCCAAATTCCGAGGCGGAATTCAAGCTTGTATTATTTTAACTACTCCTAAGGACGGCGACCTCGGTGCACTCTTGTTAGAAGAGTGTAGTACTTAGTGAGTGACTCAGGACCCAAATGGTCCCGATAGTCTAAGTGTTTGGCCAGAGCATCTCCTATCCCGTTTGGATAGATGCCTACCCCGTATGGGTAGATGCCTATCCCATATTGGATAGATGGAATCTTATGTCCCGTATGGACAATTGCCTAACCCGTATGGTTAGATGCTCATCCTGGATGGATGAATACCTAATCCTAAATGGATGGATGCCCAGAGTATGCAATTGAATAAAACATAATGATTTCATAAAATTTAAAAAAAAAAAAAAAAAGAATACTCAATTTTTGTTGAATCAATTTTGGTGGGTTATTACAACATGTAAGCCAATGGAGGGCGTGTAAGTTCACAGGATCAAAATTAATCAAAAGGATGATTGAGGTTATCTTATAAATGGCACCCAAAGCCAAAATTGATCTACCCACAACAAATATATAAATACTAAATAGAATGATATCAAAACAAGAATTATGAGATATGACAATTACTTACCACAATAGTTTCCCCATGAAGGTCCTGGAAACTCTCCTTGAAGCTTCTCATGAAATATGCATAGAACTGAATAGGTGTTGTACCTTTCAATACAGGAAGCTCATCATAGCCCAGTAAAATATACTCGTAATTAACCGAGGATTTACTGTAAAAACCTTTGATCCTTCCACCATTAGGAATGGCCCCAGAGAATTTGTCATTGAACAGGGCAAATGCACACAGCTTAAGAACATTCCAAATCTCAACATAGGTGATGAAATGTCGGCAATCATTCACAATCTTCTTTATGGAAGGTGCGGAAAGGCTTATCATTTTAAGAGGAATGTTTTGCAGGTTTCATGGTTTGTTTGGGGTGAACAAGAGGAATATAAACTCAAGGCTCCAGAAGATGAAGAAAGATGATTTGTGGAGGGTCTGTGACCTAATTGAACTAGACAAACTCTTACCAGAAAAATGCCAAGGGTTATAATGTTAACTTCGCATGCTTTTCCCTGCTCCATGCCATTTGAATTTTCATTACCCTTGTTGGTTTCATTTGAATTTTCTTTATCGTTGTAGGTAG